>NC_069118.1:10258426-10420538 GCF_025612915.1 Magallana angulata
GTTTACGGTACATAACAAATAATGTGAGCATTGTACATTTATTTTGCTTATAACTTGACAAATGACAGTAACATTTTTAGGCATTGTAAGTATTAAAATTGGAAAAGTAAAATTTGAAGAAAAAAAATTGTGACCATGCCCCTTTAATGGTCAATCGGAGAGAGAGAGAGAGAGAGAGAGAGAGAGAGAGAGAGAGAGAGAGAGAGAGAGAGAGAGAGAGAATGTTGAAGTATAGAAAGAGTTATTTGAGTTATTTGAACCATACAATATTCTGCTAACAATTTTAGGATTTGTCAGTGGATAATGGATATGATTAGGAATCTTTTTAAAAAATGTATATATATCCAGTATGCTCTTGATTATTTTAATCACGTTACCTCATCTTCTGGAAAGTTGACGTTTGAAAATCTGGACATTACAACAAAGCAGTTATCAATTCCTCCGAGGTCCAGTACCTGCAGAACAGAGCAGTAATATTTTATTACGGTAAATCTCTTCATTTCTTCACTCTCTTCATTAAATCATCGTTCAAGGTCATGTAGATCTATATCAAGTTAGCCTCAGAACTGTGGCTCTAAGAGAAAATTGGGATGACATGCCATAGAGTAACAGTGCCTTACACATGCAATCTAATTAAAATTAGATCTTTGATCCGCTCCTAATAGATCGCTTTGTGTAGCGATCTATTAGGAGCAGATCAAAGATCTAATTTTATTTAGATTGCTGTTAAAAAATCTATTTGTTGGTTGCATATATGGTCAAACCTATAAATAATATTGGATATCACACACTAAAAAAGGGGGAGGGCACATGTCTACAACCCATATACAGCATACAAAAAAATTAAAAACAAAATTGATGTTACAGAGGAAAATAATTAAAACACAGATAACAACAAGGACCAAAATGAAAAATAACACAGATGCGAAATTTATTGTTTACTGTTAATAATCATTCATTGAAAAATAAAGAAATGATAAAACATGATTGTATTAATTTGCAACAAAAAAAAACTCAAATGGCTTTGTATTTATCAAAATATATTAATAAGTCTGTTTTACATTTAGCTTAGTGGTAGATTGTTTAAGTATATCAGCCTAGGATGTGACAATTGGAATAAATGATTGATAGCAGTGGTAAATTTAGTTTATGAGACAAAGCTAAAGTTTTAGGTTGGGACATGTCCACGGATTGCATTTATCAATGATAAGAGATATGTATGTAGGGCTGGGACGATAATGTACTTAGCCGATTCGGTACATATCACGATACATGAGATGCGATACGATACATATCACGATACATTGCAACTAAATGAAAACATGAATAATGGTTTAAAATTTATTCAATCTGTCGATGTATTACCGCATGTTCAAAGTAATTTTATTACATTTAAAATGAATGTTGCACATTTTACAAATTACTTAAATTTAGTCTCGTATACACTACTTTTTCATAAACAAGTAATCCAAAAGTTTTCCACACTCCAGATTTAGCTTCCTAACAGTTTTGACAACTTTACGAGGTATTCGGACATCTTTGTACTTTCATATTAACCGCGCGGACTGAAAATAGCCGATATATGAAGCTCAGATATTTTTGGAAAATAAAAAAAGGTTGCTTAGGTATCGTTTTATTAATGATAAATGTATCGATCCAAATATCGTCAAAGTAAATACCGTGATGCACCGGTGCATCGGTGGATCGTCCCATCCCTATATGTATGTAACAAACGGGTTTTGTTTCACTTTCATTTATCATATATTTATTTTGGTGACGCTCCTACTAAACATAATACATATATACAAACTTCATAATCATAATTTAAATTCCTTCTGCGCATGACCCAACGGTCACACCGTAAAACATATATTAAAACAAAATAATTGCAATTCACAGAAGGGATGCTCCATGGAAGTTAATTTTATAGATACTCTGTGTTATTATTATACCATGAGCAAACTTTATCACAGACACAAGTGCCTAGCTGCGGTGTGTCCCATAAAACCAAGTGTATGTGCGTGGTGATAGGCAAGTTCGGCGAAAATTTTGTTTTATTGTGTAAAAGTATGGTTTGGGAGCCGATAAAAACTTTGCATTAGTGTCAAATATTACTTCATTCGGCTAAAGCAATAAATCATAACAAACATCAATGAAAGTTTTATAATAATAACCTTTTTGACATCTTTCATCGGAACCTTGAATGCAATTCGGCCACGTTTAGCATCAACTGGTACATTAAATTTTTCTTCGGCATCTTCTTTCACCACATTTTCAAACCCTGACGCAACTGTTGCTTCTATTTCACAAAACTCATTCTCCTGCATGTTTTCTATGGGCGCAGACATTTTGAAACACGCACGCGATCACATGACTATGTTTTGGTTCACCTTTCACTTCCGGGGGAATCCCGCTATGTAGAACGTCGCAGAGAGTGTCACGGTGCAAAAAACGATCAATGGCTCTCAGGTATATAACTCCGATCGGAGGGAAAAGCTTAATATCGCTTGTTTACAAAGCTTGGAGGATGAATTCGGTAAAGTTTGGAATCGTCTACGGAGAAGTGACACACTAAAATCTCAATACATTCCGCGATCGCGAGACATGAGAGTGAATTGTCGGAGGGTCGCTTTCCTGATTTTGGTGTCTTACTTCGTGATCTCTTGTTACACCGGCTTTCTGTTGATTCAAAGACGCAGGGCTCTGGCGACATATGAAAATCAACGGATCCAAGCACTGACAGGTACTTTTCATTCATAAAATTCACATTGATTCGTCTCAAAAATTAAAGTGGGGTGGGGGGGGGGGGTGACCATCAATGATTTCTTATCACTTACAGTACGTAACAAAAAGATAAGGTGAAATTTATTAAAAGGACGCAATAATAATTTGTGACATAGGCCTATTGAAGCAATATTTGGAATATAAGTATAAGTTTAAGGAAATATAATTTTTTTTTAAATACATATGGATTATATTAAATCTATCTTTTCCACTTTTGTACTGATTTTGTACTTTCAAAAGATATAATTCATATTGAGGAATGCAGAGGGTATACATTACAAGTGAGAAATTAAGTAATTTATGGGTTAGATATCAGATCACCCTTTGGTCAATATTCAATGCATTGTTCATTTTAGACTTCACCTTGGCTAGATGCCTTGGGTGTAAGAATCAATAAGATAAAGCTGATCTGTATATACCCCCAGCTCAATCCCATTATGTCACCAAACCTTTGTCCACTAAGGTCTGTTTGCCAGTATTTAAACTGGCCACTGCAAGATTATGATAGTCATTGTGAAGTGACTAAATTAAGTCCTAAATCTCTGGGTCTAATTTCTAAATACGGTTCTCTCAGAATTTTATTTATTATATACAGTTATCTGTAGATTACATGTATAAATTTCATGTTAGTATATGGCTGGTGCTTTGAATTTACAAAAACCTTTCTTAAGTATAGCATTACTGAGTAATTAACTGATGTAAAATTAATAAAAAGAGAAACATTTTTTATTTCATAATTGATCATTGATCCCAGCTTAACTACCCGGTATAATTGCAAATATATGATCAAGGAATTAGGAATCTACAAACATTGAAAAACTCAGTAATATCAGTTAATTTTTTATAACTTTAAATTCAAGGATTCTGTAAAAAAAAAAAATTAAAAAGAGAAGAAATTAACCAAAAGATCTTTTTTTTTTCCTTTTGAGATTTCCCGTACTCAATACCCATTACTGGGTAAGACATGAATGAAAATAAAAAAAAGAAATAAAAATCTAGTGAGTAGTGAAATGGGTATCCTGCATAAAATTGAAATTTTAAGATGAGGGGAGGCATCGGATAATCCAATATACTAGGTTAGTTTTATTTTTTTTATACAAATGTATTTTTATCCCCTGACAAGTATGTACATGTACATGTATTATAAAAAATATTTTACTCCTGAAAAACCAGGTATTTTTATGTTATGACTCTTCATTTGTTTTCGTAGTGCATAATTTATATTGGTACTATAAAGTAATTGTGTCATCGATATAATTTATTTGTAAATTGTATACAATATAAAAGTATTGTAAAGTTAATGTAATATGTTAGTCTCACAGAATGAAAAGCTAAATTGCAGCCCCTGATAACACTGCTTGGTACAGCTGCGTTGTCTGAAATTACACACTGATGTTTTGACATTTTTTATTTAAAAGTTACGTAAGGTGCACTGCTGGTGATAGCTGCGGTATGCGTCACCATAACATTTTTGTAGAAACATATTTCCTATTCTTTGCCGTAACAGGATTTCTATTTCCTAGTCTGTACAATGTCAACGTCATTGTAAATTGATACATATTCTTTATTATTTGATTAACATTTTGTTGAATTTAGGTTTTGTCAATGGTAAGTACCGGTAAATTATATTTATTGTTAAAGCAAAAGATTTACCCAATTGTAAAATACAGGTGTGAATCTCAATTAAGTTTGCATGGAGTTTGTATGGTCTGATTTGATGGCATTGATTAGTCAGGTTTATAGTAAAACATTTTAATGGCAATAAAATGTTACGGATCTGCCTTGTCAAATGCCTGTTAGCCAATCTATACGATGTTTGGTTACCAAGGTTGTCAACGAGAGAAGGACAAGATAAAAAGAATTTTAGGTTGTATACTTTGTAAACTTAACTGGTATGTACATGAATTAATGGTAGAGCCAGGATTTTGAGGACCAGGACAGACTTAGTTAAAAAAAAAAAATCTTTTTGGTATTTTGATCTGCCCATGCAAGTAATTATTTATTAAAGGTTGCTCCGTTCAAACACACAGCAGGAATTTCATTTAATTATTAAAAGCATATACGGTATAAAATATATATTTATTTTAATTGAAATTTTGCCTAAAGTTTATTCTCTGTCAATAGTCATATACTCCATTAATCCTTATGTTACACATTTTTTTTTGTTGTGTGGCAATGCAATTCTTCAATGAATAAACCAGATGTGTCTATTTTCCTCAAGGACATTTAATTCTGAAAATTTTAAACATGACAGTAAAAAGGAATGAGTGAAGAATTATACTAGGAAATCACCCAATTGAATATTTGTGGGGGCTCTATTTTCGTATATTTTGGAAATTACTCCATACTAATGAATACAAATCCCCCAACAAATAATGAAAACAAAGTCTTTGTTTAGTACACACAAAAACAAGTGCACAAGGTTTCATCTGTACAAACTTTCAAACAATTGACAATCCACAAATATTGACAAAACAGAGGTAACTTGACAGCATATATATTGAAAAAATAAGTTGTAGAAGAACTTGCTGTATTTTAATTGTGTGTAATATCTTTTGGTTTTCAGAAGTTTCAGATGATACTGGGAACCCAGGCAGACAAGGGGAACAACTCCAGTATCGGCATCAGTATCCCAGAATTCTCTGGAATCTGGAGGATGATCAGGGCCTGGTTGCCATGGGAAACCATACCAAACCGGAGTTTGTCGTGGAAATATGGGGGAAAGCTGCCATAAGTGAGTTATTTTTTTCTGTAGGGAGCATGCATTATAATTGTATTGATGCCAAGTATGATGATGCCACTTTCAGCAAACTGCATGGCATCTATAGTATGCATTAATCGTATTAAAAAGATATGTCAGCAAATAAAACTTGCATTTGTTTGTAGTTGTACATGCAATACATCTATTATATTTGTTTAATAACTGCACTTAGATCTATAAGTTATTATAACATTTGCATTTAATATTTGTGATACACGTACATATAAGTAATTTCGTAAATGTACATAAAATTTCTACTCTCTTGCCAGCTTTGATGAATAAAGTACATTATTGAAATTAGCATATTCCCTGTTCCCGTGATTTATAGGTTTATAAGGGATCTTTTCGCCTTGTCAGATTTTATCTCCTTGGTCAGACATACATGTTAATCTTCCTCTGACAGAATATAATGGACTGGTACCAGTGATGAGAGGAACCAGTTCATTGATCCCAGCACGCTCACACAAGACCAAAATCTGTATACATATTCATCCTATTGACTGTCTTATTATCCCCTGTATTTGTTTCATTCTGCAGAAATATGCAGTTGTCACCCACCCACCCCCCTTTTTGTTGTTGCAAGATCTACAGGACAGTCATGATATTTTAAACTAAAAATTCAAATGCTTTGAATTTGAGGATGATTTTTTTTTCAATGGTGTGATAAATATCATCTTACAGTTTCCTTTATTTTAAAATTTCAAGTGCCTTTCAGGTGGAAAAATGTGCATATGCATAGATTCTTTGGGATCGGATACATTTATAGTCAATTTAAATTGCTAACATCACCTCAGGCACCCCCAGATTATAGAGTCTGGTGCAGTCCTTTTGTTAGATGAATGCTTCATTTCAATTTGCTTTTTTAGCAATGGAAGGTGTCAAGTGGTTACTACGGTAACTGGGCCATCCAACTCTTCAGGTTTCTTATCTAAAGAAGAATATACCATTAGGTGATTCATTGATGTGGATGAATAAGTGTGAATCTGACAAAACGGGGTCAGGATTTATATGGCTGATAAAGTTTTATTTTGGCAGAGTTTGGTCAAACTTGTTGATTTCTACAAGGATGGCTGGCCTTTTTTTTATCATTGCTTCACACCTTTTTTGTAATAAAAATGTCTTAGCTTTTTTGCTGCTATGTTCCATTTGACATCAAGGCTTTGTTCAATTTCCATCCAATCACTTGGCTTTCTCCTTAACATTGCCACCTTAGGAATTATTACAACTGGTCCATTAATTACGGCCAACTTTTCTCAGACAAGTTACTTTGTGTGCTATAGATTACCGATCCTAATTTGACCAAGGCTACAGGGTAATAACAAGTGATGAAAGAAAAAAAACCCATAAAAACTACACCAAGAATTCTCTTTGGATACAGACGTCAACACTTCTGACTTGAGAAAGAAATTTGTATAAGGAAGATAGAAGATTTCTCATAGGAATACAAAAGGCTTGAGTAGGAGTGACCTTTCAACCTACTTTCTGAAAATGAGGCTCCTAGATGTTCAAGAAAAATCATTGTGTTGTGTTGTTTGTCAATCAGATGTGTTGTCACCCGGTTTTTATTTTTTCAATTGTCGGTAAAATATTGAAGGGCATAGCTAGCTGCAATCCACTTTGGGGATTTGATCTTGCAATTACAACAATTATCCAGAGACTGTTTTATTAACTAGCACTATCAAATTGTTCTCTTGGAAATGGCATTTAGATAAATTTATACTTTTAAGTCAAAAGAGTACGGTATTTTCTACTGAAAATGTTCAAAGAAAAAGCACCTCACAAATCAGCTAGTCGCTATGTTCCTTAAATTTGCTTAGTAATAATGCTCCCATATATTGTTTGCTTAGCTTTAGTTGATATGTACTAGCTTGTGAATTATCAATGATATGGGTTTTCTTGTAATCCTGTCTAACTGGATATGCATATATACATGTACGAACATTGTATTGATTCAGAATACTACTCTTATAACTGGAGATTAGAACAGTAAACTTGACATCTTCATCACTTACAAATTTTATTCATAAGATCAGTGGACACAATACAATGTATCAACATCTCTCACCATAAAAAAATTAAAAATGTTCTGCTCTGTATCATAGAACTATCAGTGAGCTTACTTATCTAAAGCCAAATGTTTTGCATGTGCTCACTAACAGATGAATAATCTGTCATCTGACAAGCATGATGGCCCATGAATTAACGTGGTTATTGGATACACAGGTTCAATGCCTGTAGTATGACCGACCACACCATGGCGGTAATTCTGTTCAATTCAGATAAGATAATCTTGTATCCATTAAGATGTGCAATTATTGGGCCCGTGCAATTTAGCAGTCTCAAATTTGTCCGCCACACAAATGTCCCTGATGATTGGTCTGTCTGTCGAGAGACTTAATTCCGAGACATAATTCCGTAATTCCTAATTCCGTCTGTAAGATGTACCCTCTCTATACTGGGTTGTCACAGCAGTTCACCATTACAATTGGTCAATCATTTTGTTTTGACGTATTTGGGAATGATAATGAATCCGTGATTGGTGTCTGTAATTCCTTATGCATTTTATTTGATTTAGGGATTAGCGTGCAATTGTGGGCAATTATTCCAGTATTAGTCTTAATTCCATTATTATTAAAGAAAATTCTGTTGCAATGAATTATGCATGGGCTTTCAATGATTACTGGTAATATGTTTCTATGCTAGTTTTATTCTGCAAATTGTAACCACAAATAGAACTCAATTCATGAACTTAATAGATTAGGATGCATAAATAAGGAACAGCATTATATATATATATATATGATACATCAAGAAACTACTTGGTATTTTTTGGTTCATTTTCTGCCTAACTGGATTTACACTACAGTCACAATTGCAGAGAAAGTTCAGACAAACCAAATCCTAACATATCCGTCTCTTATTAATGTTAAAGACAGAAAGTTTTTTATCTTCTCAGGCAATAAAGAGAAGTTAAGAAATAGGATACAAAGAAATTATTGTTCAGTTGTTTCGGGGAAAGCGATTGGCATCCCAGTATAGTTTTTTTATTGAACCAATTAGGACCTTTTTTTCTTGCCGAAATTAATCAAGGCGAAAGATAGAGGCATGGTACTGCTTTTGATATGTGTTCAAATTAGCATGTTGACGAGTTTAAGACACTCGGAATTAGGTGCCAGTAATGGTTGATAGATTTTCCATCTTTTTCCATGATGAAGTGGCTAAATTCGATTTAGAAGTGTGATGGTAGATGTAAGACTCTCTAAAATGAGGAGGTAGAAAGAGTCTGTAAAGATATAATGGATCCCTAATGCAATCAAAGGCTTGGATCAGTGGGGCCTGCTGAAATATGGATGAGCTGTTAAAAAAAAGATGTGGCGATTATTTGCTTTTGCCAAAAAGGCAAAAGATTAGACAAGTATATGGTCCAAAGCTTTTAAACACTGTTTAAATGCTCTGTTTTGGAAAAAATATTTTAGAGTCTTAAGGAAAATGGTAGATCATCTTTTTCTTCAGAAAAGAAAGCAAAATAAGGAATCTTAAGTAACAATTTATTATTTCTAGATTTTTATTAATTTTTTAGAATCACAATGAATCTAATTTCATGCATGGAAGCTGTAGTTTACATAATTATCATGGTTTTCAATTATGTGCAGAATTTAGAATTACCGGTATATGTATTTATACTCTACGTGCTACAGTTTTGACTGAAGACTCATAAGATGACAGATAATTCTTAAAAGATTTACTTCGTATGTACCGGTAACAAGTTTTATTCCCATACATATTAATTTTTCCATAATTTGCAGTTCTTAATTGTTGTTTGCTGCTGGTATTTCAAATACCAGTAGTTATGTAATGAATGTTCAACAAGATTTGCTGAAACTGCTGAAGTACAAACATAAAAGCACTATGAACAAGGGCGGGTATTGCCCATAAATCAGCACATCAAATTACAAATTTCTCATCTAACGCCTGTAATGAGATAATATATGGACAGACAGACATTAAACTATGTTTTTTCATTACCCAATCCAAAACAATATTGGAAGAACTCAGTATGACACCGATTCTTGCGTCTCTTTTCTGTTAAATCAGTGTGGATGCTCCATTGACCACTGATGAAGTGCTGACATGGATATTGTTATTTATTTATCCAGAAGTGAGATGATTATTTTCTTTGGGAGTAAATTCTCAGATTTTTGTCAGAGATATGGACTTTTCTGTATGATGGAGTGATCTGCCATATTGGCCCTAATGAGAGGGCACCTGTCACAGAGGCCATTATTTTTTTAGGCACCCGCTGGGTCAATATTGGTTTCATCAGACTCCCACTGAAAATTTATCAGAGAACCAAGGAAAAGGTTGATTGAGCTTTCTGTAAATTACTGTAGTACATATGCTGCACTGTAGATCTGTCAGAAGGGGCAGTTTTTTGAGATTCATTGTGCCTTCACACTACAGCATAAGCTGAACTCAACAATAGATCAACAGTGTGTCTTCCCAAAAAACATGATAAAATCTGCATTCTTGCTCTCAATAATGCTGAAAGTGTATAAAAACCAAAAATGCAGTATTGCTCTAAGGTTTTCTGATCCTTAGCCTCAAAGTATTTTTTTTTTATCCTAAAAATGTTATTTATCCTTCAAACTTTATAAATGAAATCAAATAAAAAGAATTTTTAATGGGTATCCATGCATTTACGAAGTAATTGCAATTTTGGCCACGGTGAATATAACTGAATAATTAAAGATACAAGTTAAATCAAATTAGAAAAAAGGGTTGTACCGGCGCAACGATGGTTTGAAGCCCTTTACCCCTAGGATCTTAGTGGAACCACAAAGCCAAGCAGTTCGTTGAATGGCTTAGTGAAATATTAACAATTCAAGGTTAATTAAATTTGTGGATATAAAAGGCAGATTTATGGTACGGATAAAAAAAATACTGGGTAACTTAGAGTTATTGAACATTGCTGAGGATCGGAGATTGTTAACAATTTATTCCCTATATGCTATTCACTATAGTGTATTTAAGTAATTTAGAAAGACTTCAGATTAAAAATGGTACACCTAGGAAAATTACATACAGCTTTCTTTAACCTAGACTTCTGCAGTAAAATAGACACTTGAACTTATCATATTTTCAGACTAAAATGATGTCGAATATAAATGACATCACAATGACGATACATGTAACTGCTGTTACTTGGACAATAACTTTTCATTTCCATCCTTGGTGATTAAGATATTTAAAAATAAGCTATAATTCTGTGCAATCTTTTCATTTTTTTGTTTTATTTGGGGGGGGGGGTGTTGTTTGTTTTAATTGAGAGCTGGGTTTTTAATCTATGCAGTGAAAGGCACTTTGATTTCGTGTTGCAACATTCAGGGTGTTTCCTTTAGATAACTGCAGTCTCTATTCTCGCACAAAGGCTGCCTGATTTATTATATGGTCTAATAGTGGGTTGGGAATGAAAGAACAGTTTTGATAGAAACCTGTTGTTAATGAGAATTTTTAACTGGTTTGCTCTATAATTTAGTTGTTATTATGTGAGGTATGCATGGACATAAAGCATTGATGATACGTCATAAAGATTCTTTTGTTCAAGGAAATTGATGGGTATAAACTGCTTTAAAAAGATCTTTATTACATGAATTATACTCAGTAATATCAGTGTATTGCATATGTTATTTCCTATTACATGGAAAGAGGCAATCTTATGAGAATTTGTGCAATAAATATTTTGCCAGAGAAGCACTTTATAGTTTTTTCATTACTTAGTCCAGTACTTCAACATACTTTTTGATTTAATGAATCTGAGCTGGTATTTGAGGTTGAAAAATTTGGAAAAACATGTAGTAAAATACATAATACACCATATATAATTTAGGAAGCTGACACATTGCAGATAATGTTTTATGCGAATCGTTATAATTTGATGTGATTCAAATTCTAAACTCCCGAAGAAACAATTCAAGTTTTTGAAGTGAAATATTAAATGATGCTAATTATGTCAAAGTTTGCCAATTACATTTACCTTCCAGCAAAATAATTGCTTTCATTCAGTAGCTACTTTTGCGCAATTGCCCATATAATTTACCAATTATAACTTGTCTTACTTTAGGCCTGTATCTGTGGCAACATATCTTTGATGCAGATCTAGGACCACGCATGGGAGGTGTATGGAGTTATGGAACGAAAAGATTCCAAAATATAGAGTTTAGGTAAGTTGTTTAAGAATATTTCAAGCAAACTGTGTACAAGTTATCTTCCCAGTTAATATCAAACTTATTAATTTTAGGTCACCTAGGTTACTATCTGTATTTTTCTGTTGCTGTGTGTTATTTGCTATAATAAAATCATTTTTCATGTTAATTCATAATCATCCCATTGAACTTTGAAAGTTTGATAGAACAATTTTTTTTGTCCAATGTCCTTAAATTAGCAGAGTAAGATTTTTCGCTGGATATTATATTGTAAGATTTTTCATCTTAAATTAACACTGTAACAGTTACAATGTAACAGTTCTGACACTTGATATCATTAATGTATTCAGGTTTTTGTCCTGATATTAAAAATTTAAGACTTTTGACTTGATATTAACTGTTAAGGATGTTTTCTCTCTCCCTAGATACAGAACAGGACCTGGTGTAACTCCCTCTAAAGTGCCAAAAGACACCCAGAACCTCGTTCTGTCTCTTAATGTCCGTGACTTTACAAAGATCGACACTGCCAAAGCCTGGCTGGATGCCCTCGCTGGCTTCCCGCAACTCAAGAATGTCGCCGTGCTTCTACTGGGCAACGAACAGTGTGACAACGAATGGATCAAGTCATATTTGGCTGCCAATAATGGCAGCGTAAAATTCGTGTTTGTTGTGTACGACAGCCCAGATGTAGACAACAATATCTTTTATCAGTGGCCACTGGGTGTTGCAACGTAAGATTTGTGGGGGTTTTTTGTCATTGTTCAGACTTTTTTCTATCATTCCCACAGGTCTAACATTTGCATCCATTCCGAATGCCAAATGTTTTGATATGGTGTAAGAAACTGGTTTTCATGAGGGTGCAGACTTTTATGTTATGTTACAAAAATTGGTACATTTATTTTTTGCAATTTTGAATTTATGCCTTAAATATGAACAGTATTTTTGTGACTGAGTTTTTTCCAATGAGATGAAACCACAAAATTTTAAATTTATGAAAAAATAGTACCCTGCAGAAATGACTTCTTCTAAGAGTATTTTCATTAATTTGGCTGTTAAAAAATATTGTGTGAAGTTAAACCAAAATGAAAAGCTTAAGGGAATACATGTATCTCATTTAAATTTCTTTTATTGAAATGCTAAGACCAGGTATTAAATATTATCATATTCAATGACATAACTGATTAATCTGGAACTACCATTGATTTATACATGTATTCAGAACCACAGTTTGACTTTATCTCATTATTCCTGTTCTGTAGGTATAGAAATTTTCCCAAAGTGAAAAGTGCCTTTATTCCTACATCAATTCAGAGAAAGCACATGTGTAACTACATGGGTACAATATATGTCAACTCCTCCAGACAGGTGCTCCTTGATTTGTTGTCAACTCCGGAGATGAAGGATAGATGCTACGTCAAAGTTCGTCACGAGTAAGTTTAGCTTTTGAATGTGTGTTACTTTTGAATAGTTTTATTTACAAATAAAACATATTTTATGCATGAAAAAAAGATGAAAAATCTTAATTCTACCATGATTCTAACAGTTACAAGTAAAGTTATATTTAAGGTACATTTTTCAACATCAGCCTGCCAATTTTCAAATTGTTATTTTTCGATACTGGTCTTGGCCTGTTCTTTATAATTAATATACATTAACATTGTATAGGCTTTGTAACTTTAATGTATACATGTCTTTATTTCTTTGTTATTGATAATATACCAATGATATGAGTACACACAACAGATTTCTTCTACTCTTTTGTTTTAACTAATTTAGTTATTTCAGCATCATTTTAACATTGGACTGTTACAATAATTGTCTTTTCACTTTTCTACCCATTCAGATGGTTACCAGAGGAGTCGGAGCACTCGAGAGACAACTACCTTAAAGTATTAGCTCACAGTGATCTCACACTTAATCCTGTGGGGATGAATCCCGAATGTTACCGCATTTACGAAGCCTTATCTTACGGCTCCATCCCAGTGATAGAGGACGTCCTCACGCCAGGGAATTGTGGGAATTCGTCAGGATTCTCCGTAAGTGCCCCACATAGACTACTGAAATCTGAGAAAGCCCCTGTGATATTTATCAAGGACTGGCAAAAGGAACTGCCCACCATTCTTGATAAAGAAGCCAAAATGACCTTGGAGCAGAAGTCCAAACGCAGGAAAGATGTGCTGTTGTGGTACGAGAATTTTAAAGCCAAAATGAGGAAACGTTTTGTATCTGTGATTCAGGAGAAGTTTTTTGGTGTTCATCAGTTTATCTGATCTTCTTATATTTTAAAAATATTTTTGAACCATTTTTACTTGGTCCTTAATAAGAACCATATTTGTTAGATATCATTGATGCTAGTACTTATACTAGTACATGGTTGTACTTAACTATATTTATGACCATTGTGTCCAAAAGGTTAGCTTACTTCAGTTAAAAATTGCTCTCTTGTATTTGACTTTTTAAATGTAGAAAAATGTAGTAACAGTCTTCATTTGTAAAAGTGTTTGTCCCGTATATAACATATTTTTGTACACCATAAGATTCAATTTGTTTTCACACTCAGATAACAGCAGAATTTTTAATGCTAACCAGGCACCATACCATATATTTTAAAAAGATAACAAAAAATCTTTAAATAAATATTATGAATTTTCTTCAATTTGTTAACTGGCAGTCTGGCAATGTGTGCAATATGGTATTCAGTATAATCATTAACAGTGAATAATTTTACAAAGTTTAAACAGTGAATGCTGTCAATTTTGAGCTGAGCAGATAAGATATCATTTCTTTTTGTGATTTAATGATAGACATCATACATGTTTATTACCTATTCATTTATCTGTGTTGTAGCAGTGAATTTACTTCGAGTGTTGCTCTTGAAACTTCAGAACATGTGTTATATTGAAATCAATATTGAACTGTAGTGAACAAGGTTTAACCTGACTTGGACAAGTTTTGTTAGATCTCAGTTTGTTATCGATCTGGTATAAGTATAATATAGACATTTCTAAAATATACGTGAATTAAGTTACATTGTATTTTGGGTAAGAGAAATAACCCTTACTGGGTTGAACTATTATGGTCAAGTTTGGCCAAAGAAAAATGATAATTTTATAAATCGTTATTTTAAGATGTTTTGTGCAGTATGACAGAAAGGAGTTTTGTTTTGATTTCTTTTGGCAAATTTTCTTGAGTGTCGTATGGCAGTAAAATTGATTAATTATGCAGCATTTGAAATTATATCAAAAATTTTTGGCAGTTAATTGCAACCCAGTTTTTTCCCTGTAAATCACATGGTGGAATTGTATGCATCTTAACATGTTTAATTTCAATTTAGATTTTAACTTGAAAGTTAATTATTAAGAAAGCCAACAAAAATAATTGAGCGATGGGGAACATTAAACTTTGAGATACTGAGAAATATTGTTATTGAAAACTTGACCAGGAGTTGAGTTGAATTGTTTGACAGTTCCACGTTTTTAGAGGTACATGTATATATATTTTATTTTTCTACAGTTGTCTCAAAAAGACATATTTATAATGTTAATAATTAGTGTGTCTAGTGAACACTGATTGTACATATACAATCAAACTTCGTTGTCTCGAACTAGATGGGACTGTTTAATATCTTATAGATATCAGAGTATTCGAGATATCGAGGGTAAAATACTTGAAAAAATAAGTGGTTTGGACTTGAAAATCACTTCAACATATCCACTGTATTCGAGATATTAGTGTTCAAGACAACAAAGTTTGACTGTACATTTTACACACAACTGTGATGGAGTTTTTTTGTTGGCCATACACTATACTAATGTTCCAACTCAATGGTTATTCCACTATATTTAATGATCAAGTCATTTGATGATACATGTATATGTGTGAGATTGTGAAGTCAAGTAGTGATCTTATGATTCAAAGGCAGCTGGCAAAGAAAAAAGTTTAACCTTGTGGAATCGTTCATAGCTTTAATTCATTAACTTGGCATGTATGTAAATTTGATGTGTTTTTTGTTGGTTGTAGGTACATGTAAGTGGCACAAACTTGGATTAAATGTAGACATCCTCTTGTTGAGACATAATTACATGTGATCCATGTGAGCATGCTGAACAAAAAATTTCATTCCTTTCCCATGTTGCACACAACTTAATTTTGCCTTCAATTTGGCAACATATATTCAGGAATGTGCATTTGGTTTGGTTTAGTACTTTAGCTGATACAGAGCTTGGTATAGAGTTTAGTTAGTACTCTTCTATAGAGATAGGGTTTTAGGAAGTTTACGAGTATTTTATTGCACAAAGGTTCTAGACCTCTGATAGACAGCTTGATATCCAAGTACATATACATGGAGGGCCTCGTGTAGGAACATATATTGGGTAATGGGAATACAGCTTGGTGAAAGATAATGAGATTCCTTTGCCAAAACATCTCCATGTTAAATGTGGAGAAACAACTTTCCTTTTTCAAATTCTAGAGTTTAGTGCTTATATATCTCTTTTTCTACATGTCATTTGTTGAATTTAAGAGTTAGAAAATTTTCTCATCAGGACATTTAACATTTGCATGTTCAACCCTTTGCAGTTTCACTTTATTTTTGAATGCTTTTCATAGATGATAGATTTCATACGTGTAGTTTCAGCAATGGTACATATTTTTTTAGGGAGTTTTAGTGGTGGTAACTGAGTTTGGTTGTGGGTTTACATGATCTATTGATACTGGTACAGCAGATTGTGAATTTTTGTTCCAATTTGTCATATGCTTTATATCTGATAAGTATATTGAAAAGCTAGCTGAAGAAGTATGATTTTACGGTGATTATTAATTATATACTTTTGGTTGAAAAGTTGTACAATGAAAAATGGGATGTGTTCAATGTTTTTTTCCCTCTATATTTTACGTCATGTTATACATTTTGACTTCTAGGAAGTTTAGCTACTATGCTGCACTGGTATTATTCTGCGTTTTGTATCACACTGACAGTTTGAAACAAGTTGTGTGTGTTAAAGAAAAGAATAGCCTTTTTTATTTATTTTTCATTAAATTTTGTGAAATGGTAATTATGATCTATACAACATCATGCTCTACTAAATCATTGTGAAATTGTTGTAATGTTGGCCAAGTATTGTTTGAACATTTTATATCGTATCAAATCACTGCCTTCATTTTAAGGGAAAGGAACACAGTAAAGTTCAGCAAGATTTTATTTTTTTTTTTTTTTTTGGGGGGGGGGGGGATACAAGATAATTACTCACATAAATTTACAGTTTACCCAAAAGTATGTATGTGATATGAAATGTCTCATAGAAAATTGCGACTGCTACTGGTTATCATTCGAGTTGAACAAATCAATCATGCATAAACAAATTTAGAAAACTTTTTAATAATTTTGATTCAGTCTATTTGATTTTTGTGTGGACCAATTTATGTTTATTCTCATGATAGCTGATTTCCTGTATTTAGCATATCTATCAAACACAAAAATTTTATATTTATATACACTTCATAGAAGTATACATATGTGAATGAATGAATAGTTTATTTTATTTTTAGTTAAAATATGTTCTCTTCTATGATGCTATTGATCAACTAGGCCTAAATAGATAAGCAGTTTTGTTTTTTGGTTTCCCTACAAATCCTGAAATATAATCTCTGACAAACTATTTTTAACAAATGTTTCCCTGAAAGAATCATATTGTGTTCATTCTCATCTTTGTCTTTTCGGTGTAAATCAAGGAAACGCTCTTACAATGTACCATCCAATCTGAAATTAAGTATCTTTGGGATGTTTTATGAGGGACCATCTGACAGGCCATTTTAGAAAATAATATTAAAATGATAAAATGTTCTCCCATATTTCATCCCATATTTTATGTTCAAGTAGGAATAGGAAACTCACTTATTTTGGCCTTATATTTACAGCTGCATGTAGATCATTTTAGGTTGTGATTTGACATGAAAATGCGAAAGGTGTATTTTTTGTTAGTTTTGTTTATCTGAAAAGAAATAAAAAGAGAAAAAAAATAACGTGTTTTTTGTCTTCCTATATGCTGGGGTTAAGCTGTCTATTTTATGAATTTCTAAACATAAAATAGCCATATGCTTTGAACCACATGTATTAGAACCATTTTAACAAGACCTTGGACTTTCAATAGGGCGTATAGCTATCTATTCCTTGCATCAAAACAAGTTAAAAGTGAGGTGGTTTCAAGCGAAATATGCATTAATTGCGTAGTCTTAGCTCAAAAGCCAGACAAATCTTGTTGATTTCACACTGTTATTTAATTAATTAGACTGCATGTCAAAGCAATAAAAAATCAAAGAAAGAAATAATGTTAAGGGGGATGTGCGACCATTTGTTGAGGAAAAAGGTCTAAGCCTACTTATGTAAGCTGTAACTTTGTCTCAAAGTAGGGAACCCTTGTCTTAAAATGGGCCTCAAAAACCACACTATTTGTCTGTGTCTGTGGAGGTACAATGAAGAAATAATTCATTGAAATATATTTTGTATACTAAATTTAAGATATCACTTGTTTGGACCACTACCCCTCTTCTAAAAAAGAATTTACTTGAATTTATACTCAGAGAACTGAAAAAAACCCCATAAAACTAGTATAGAGATGTATATCAAATTCAACACGGATTGTTTTGAATTGACATTTATTTTTTCCGGTGAAAATATAACATCAATCTGTTTCCATAGACACAGGAGTTCTAAGTATAGACTGGATTTTTCTTGTTCTAAAAATAGATCTCATGCCGATTGATAAAAATAATAAGAGTACCCTATTTTCATGCAAAGTCACAACATAAATATGCAAAATTCAAACTTTTTCTCAACAAATGGTTGTAGAGAGGACACCAATGAACCCCCTTCATATTTTTTCAGAGTTCTTAATCTTCAAAATCAGTCTGTAGCTGCGCAGTTCGACAGCTGTTTTAAGTGATTAAAAAGGCTTTGCCCTGTTCTTGTAAGCATAATTTGCATACAAAACAACATGTAGAATCTCATATTTATTGCTTTTAAATCTTTTGGCAACAGTTTTGGTCAGTTTCGGTCAGAAACAGTCAAGTCAAGAAATGTTTAAATTCTTATCCCCAAATGTACAAGGTTGCCGCACCCCCCCCCTTTTTTTTAAGGCAGGGATATACCTTAGGCCAGTTCAACAGATTTGTGTTGCGGGTATAGAAATTTCTGGCGAGCGCTCTGTTAAACTCGCCTCTTGATTTCCTTCGCTCTATTTGACAGTTTAAAGGGGCATGGTCACGATTTTAGCCAAATTCTATTTTTCTGTATTCATTATTTCCAATACATAAGTTCAATAAACCATTAAAAAATCTTTTTCAAGCTGATTTGTCTGCCTTCTGATTCATTTTAAAGCATAAAAAACCAGTTCCTAACGTTTAAAACATTCATTTTAGGTCTAAAACTGGAATTTTCACTTCAACATTCAAAATGTAAACAAAAGCTTTGTTTACAAACCAAAGAATAATGTTACGTCCTCGGAAAAAAGTCACTCAAATTAACAGTAATTTATTCGATTATGAAAGATATAATGATAAATAAACTATACATATATCAAATAAGCGTAGAGTTTGCAGTTTGGGGATTAAAAATGAATTACTAACAAATTCAATTTAAATAGTAACAACAAAAACCCCCGCAGCATTCGAACTCGCGGGATGTTCATATGCGGCAATGCACTTTGAAAAAATTACGCACTTTGAAAAAAAAATGCGTTAAATTTTGGACCAAGTTAACCCACTTTGAAATTTTTTTTCAAAGTACGTTATGAAGGTATATCAACATTTTTTAGTATCGACAATCTTAACGCACTTTGAAAAAATATTTTTATATCACAAATTCTGAAACTGATTTTCTAATTTGTTGGTAGTATGATGATTTGTTAACATTCGTGAATCTAATTTAACGTATTTAGAACGGGGATGGGGTTGGGGTGGGGGTTAACCAACTAAGGTATCCTTTTTTTCACATCATATTTACAATAAGCCAGTTGAAATATATAATACATTGATCTCCATTATTTATATATTAATCATATGCGTTCGGGCATAGCCCAATATACTAGATAAGAGGTAAATTTGCTGCATACTCAAAAAAAGGAAAATGCAGTTGCTAAGCAATGAAGTTTATGTCATATTGGATAATTCAAACCCCCCGAATTTTTTTCTGTGTAAATTGTCGATATTGTCTCATGAGAAAAGAAAAAAAATCTCATCTAGAAACTGATTCTCAAACATTCATTTTAAAGCAAAATCGGGTTTCAAATAATTATAACACATGTTGTCAGATATTAACTTTATAGCGGCAACATAGAATGCTGATTTGAGAGCAGACTTGGGTAAACTTATTTTGGGGCGCTCGTGGAAATGATATCCTAAATTTTATAGTAATCATAATATAGTTTTTTTACAAATCGTAGGCAACTTTGGGACGCTCGTAAAAAAAAAAAAAAAAAATCCAACAAGATTCTTTTTTAAATCGAGGCATCACATTTTTGGGCGCTCGGAAAATGATATCAAGAATGTGTTCATTGAGAGTCTACGAAGGTTTTAAGCCATAATCAGGAAAACCATTTTGGGCGTTCGTGAAAACGTTCCCGATTTTAGTATTGGAAAATCCAATTTTGGGGCTCTCGTGCAAATTATCCAAGACGTAAGTTGTAATAATAATTTTACTTTGGGGCGCTCGTGAATATTTGGGGCGCTCGTGAAACGTAATTGTGGCATTCGGCAAACCTCGGCCGATTCCGTAACCTACATCAAATAGGAATCGGCCGAGGTGTGCCGAGTGGTAATTGTGGCGCTCCCAAAAAAAATTTGCGGCGCTCGTGCATGGGGCGCTTTGGCTTTGGGGCGATACGACAGTAACCCTATTATATTATAGATATTATTTTCGTTATAGATTTTGTCGTAATACGAACAAAAATACTGGGAGCAAGTTATCTTTATGTTGGGGGCGAGCTGTCTTGAGTGGTGGCGAGTTGTCCTAAATTTGGGGCGAGCTGTCTTCGGTTTTTTGGGGGGCGACTTGTCCTGGGGGCGAGTTGTCATGATTCCTCCTCGTATCTGAGCTCGAATTTTCTCGCTATGCTACACGTGAGCATGAGGTGAAAATGTCAACAGTCTCCCTTCAACAGTCTTCAAACATTGATTGATCAAACTGACAGTGGATTTGATTGTTGATTTTGGATGTATCAGACTTCCTGTTCAAGCAAATGAGCATTGAAACTGCTCACAGTGATTGTCGATTCCATTAACATCGGTATTTACATGATGTAGTAATCCGAAATTCCTCGGACTTTATCCATCATTTCTATGTTTATCACATGTCTGAGGGAGATGTCATTAAATAAGAGTAGGGATAAGAGTCAGGATATTTTAATATGTTTTACGGTGCGACCGTTGGGGCGAGCACAGCATGTGATCAAACAATGAATTATAATAAATTAATAAAATAAAATTAACAACGTGAAATTTGAATGCCAAAAAATAAAACATACCTATTTTTCAGTAAATTTTCATTATTCATAGTTTATAAGATTTGTTATAATTTATTTATTTATATGTAGAACAATAGTTTAACCTCAGATGCAATGTTGTTAAATAATAAAGATTTTAATACATAAATATTCATTGCACTGCATCTCCTCTGTTAAAGTGATTGTGATTATGATTGATTGATTGATTTCCCCCTTTTTTTTGCAGTAGACATTTTTTCTTAAACTTAAATATAAAACTTGACTCATCATAGAGCTCCCCCCATGCTAAATTTTTTTTCATTTTTGTCAATTTATACATAGAAAATCGACTTACCATGGATTTGACCCTCCACTTAAAAAAAAAAATAATTAATGTTTAATTTTATTTTTAATTTACGCTTAAAAATATTTGCTTATCATGTTAAAAGAACATGGTGTTGTCCCCCCCCCCCCCCTGCATGTAATAAATGGAAGTGAAAATAAAGAAACCATTGAACTGCTAAAGGGCTGAAGGATTAGAATTTTCATGATTTATTTTTCTTTTTGCTTGCAAAGATTTTTTAGATGAGGCTGCCATCCATCCACCCACCCCCTTTAAAAAAAGGCGCTGCTACGTATAACGTTACGTTTCAGGAAATTACCGTAATTATAGTGAATAAAATATTTGTGAGCATTCATCCAAATTAGTGCAATTTACAACTGTTTCCTGTATCTGAAGAAATGTCCTTATTCGTCAGCTGTTCTTTATCTTAGCCTTTGCAAGATTTTGAGAGGATTTTGGTCATTTTAGCAGATTTACAATAATTTCAATTAGAGTAATTTCCCCTTATCAGTGCTTATTGTGACGTCAAAGCTGACGTTGGTTAAGTGTCGTCTTACTCTTTAAAACTCCCCTGAGAAATAAAAGTATGCGAAGTATACTGTTTTATTTACTTAAAAAGCATGATGTTCTTAAAATTACACATCTTATAAGCTTTTCAAAGGTTTTACTTTGATTCTCGGGAGAACGTGATGTTGGAACGTGAGGTTGGAAACCATTGGTACTATGAATTGTGGGTCAAAATTTACTGACTCCGAAAAAATATATCGGATCAATGTGTAAACGTTTGTGACGTCACACGATTATTTTTGATTGAAAGTGTACTGAGGTGAACTTTAGAGGTAACATTGACTGTATGTCGCTTACATCGTTATTGTTTTTACTTTCTAAATGTCTTGCTGATTCTCGTGAGAGTGTGAAGTGATAAAAATTGCCATGATAACAGGGAACTACTGGGACGATTAAAACGATGCATTACTGGTCTGATTTACTGACGCCAAAAAAATCCGTTGAATGAATGTGCAACTAGTCCGAATTTTCTATTCACACACGCCTTGCCGGTAGAGCTTGCTTCGCGCCGGCGCTGCGCGCTGGCGAGCTGCGCTCGCTATAACACTGTCCAAATAATTTAATTATTTCAGGAGGCCCCTGTTTGAATCGTGGTCTGGTCCATTATTAGAGCCATGTTAACAAGAGCTTGGACAGTTGGACTGTGGTATTTGCGTCAAACAGCAATGTGACGTAGGCCTGTTTATTTCATTGTAGGCCACTAAGTCATGGCTTTTTGAAATCAACAAGATTTGAACTAAGTAAGACTACGAAATCTGTGCATATTTCAGTTGAAGCCATTGTCATTTTTAAATTTTAACTTGCTTTGATTGAAGAAAAAGATAGTTATATACATCCTTTACCAAAAGTCCAAGGTTTTGTTAAGATGGTTATATATATATCTCCCATTCAATATATTTGAAAGGGAAAACTGGCAATAAATTACAAACCACAATATGTTTTCGGAGTGGAATGCATTGATTTAATACTAAATAGCTAATTAAAGGATTTGTTTTTATGTGAAGGTTGATGCAGATGAAATGTTAAAGGAATTCTTCTCAGAGAAAGATGTGGTCCTTTAGAGCAATGGCAAGGTCAGTAACATTTAATGACAAGTTTACAGTTGACTTTTGATTGAAAAATTTTAAAAACAGCTTTTCAAAGCTAGAGCTTTAGGACCATGAACTTCTGGTCAGTATGCTGTATTGTAACTATCACTTCCATGCATCAAATCAATTTAAAATTGATGAATTGTTTAC
This sequence comes from Magallana angulata, assembly GCF_025612915.1. Taxonomy (NCBI): domain Eukaryota; kingdom Metazoa; phylum Mollusca; class Bivalvia; order Ostreida; family Ostreidae; genus Magallana; species Magallana angulata. The sequence goes on from NC_069118.1 coordinate 10,281,799, forward strand.
CAGGCCTCGATCAAGAGATACATGCACTGGATATATACAATATTCAAAAGTCAATCTCTTACATTGGTCTGTAGGTAATGAGCTATGAAATATTAAATATCTTTTTAATCAACCAGGGAGAGGATTTTACATATTTGGCCATCATTTAGAAGGTTTAGATAATGTTACACAGATTAATTAGGCCTAAAAAAAAAGTTGTGTGTTTAGGGTAACCCGACCTATCCTTCAAAAAATAAAAATGCCCTGATCCTACCATTTTTAGAGGTCTGTTTTTATCCGATTGTGATTTTTGTATTATTTCTATTAAAAACCCGTTTTTAAATATGACTCAAACATTCTTTGGATTCACGCTGAAAAAATATGATAAAAAAAATCCCTACCTACCAAACCTAATTTTTTCATCAGTGTTACCCTATAAACACATAAGTTTTTTATAGGCCTTAAAATTTTACCATAAAATTTAATTATACGCACTAGTATATAAAGGTTTTGGGCAATACAGATAAAAATGTTTTCTATAACCCATGTAGCTCCACAACTTATTAAAAATGAATTAGTCATTAATTCACTGAAAATTTTCTCTTTTCAAGATATTTGAGGGCTATACTGCCATAATTACATTCGAGTGCAAAGAGTTTACAATTGTTTAATTTTTTAATTCTCCTTTACATAATGGTCAAAACTTTATCTTTGTAGGTCATTGAGGATTCACAGGAGAACAAATAGAAAGTTTTCTTCAACCTCAAGACTGTCTGTGGAAAGAAGAGGTATCTACTATCCCAATGAAAAGATTAAGAGTATGGATGACTTTTGTAAATATGCAAGCCCTGAAGAGAAAGCCCACCTGGTGATGATACAAGCAGAGTATGTCAAACTCTGCAAAAGCAATATTGCAAACGTAAGTCCAATAATTCTAGCTCACCTGAGCTGAAAGTTCAAGCTCCTTTGTTTCAACATGAAAATATTAACTGATATGTGATACATGTATTGACATAATCGCAAACTCATGTTTCCTATATTAAAATGTTTGCAAGACAGCTCGGAAATGAGAATAACTTTCAATAATATGATGTTAAAGACGAAATTACGGTTTAATCAGGTTTTTCTAATTTTTAGATGCCAGAACTGACAGATCAAGAATGGTTAATTCATATGAATTATGATTCAAGAAAAGGGAGAGAAAAGCATTTAAGGTTAGTTAAAAGGAGGACAAAAAAAATTACTGTATTGGCTTTCTTCCGCTGAAAGCTCAAGAATTAGTTTTGTAATAAAAATTTCTTAAAGTCTTAATTATGCAGTCAGCATTACATGGTATTGTCTCTTAGTTTTAACCCTTTATCTTATTTTCTACAACCACAGTACCAATTTCAAATTTCAACGAGATTTTGTACAAATCTTCATTTGTTTAAAGGCTTTACTTCAAGTTAATTAGTATAAAACAATATGAGCTTTAGATTTCCCATTGAAATTTTTTTTTGCAGAAATATAGTATTGACAATGTACTTGTTCATGTACTACTTTTTTAAAAATATGGTTTGTATGTTTTTGTTAGTCATATATTTGTTTGGAAAAAACTATTAAGATGCTCTGATTGAAGCAAAATTATATTTAAGCATTGAATCATTGATTTTTTAAATTAAAAAATCAGCAAATCTGGTGCGTATGAATACAACCTTTCTTTAGTATTTCTCGAAGATCATGACTTACTCTCCTCGCAACTTCAAAGCATATCACTACCTGATATTATATACTAACACCGATAAATATTTCGTTGATGCAATGTGCAAATTTTCATAACTCACTAGTGACTAGTGAGTGTTATTTAATTTATATGCATGCACCATTGCAGTTATGAAACCACATCTTTCAAAAAAATAATGATTCAATGCCCAATTAAGTAACACACGAAGGCTGTGCAGACAAATTAAATACCAAGCGTTACTTAATTATATACCCTCTTAGTCAGGGATATGAAACATACATGGAACAGCCGAATTAACATGTTATTTTGTTCACTTCATCCACTAAAAATATAGTGCCAGAAATTTTGTAGAGAAAATCTCTCTATTAACGAGTAAAAATGGTGAAGTGATTATTTTTCATAAGTACATATCAATTTTGTTGTGTAAGTTTGAACCTTTCATTTAATCTTACAATAATCAATATACCGGTACTCAAAATGTGAGATGACGTTTATATATCTGTGCTGATGGCACATGAATAGTCCGAGTGTATTCACAGGAAACTAAACGTCGCAGATTTCCAGTGCAAACATAACAAGAACTGTACACTGAATGTAAATATAGAGCTATGAATTACAATAAGTTTCCTTAAGAAATGGAGAGAATCATACTCTGCAGATGTAAGTATATGCAGATGAAAGATTTTATATTAAAATTTCAATAGAATACAGTATATTTTCTACTCAGAGCAAAATATCATGAATTTGCAGGTTACTTCAAGTAAAGAAAGACATACAGGAGACCAAGAAGCAAAAGAGGCAGCCTCAAACAGAACCACAATACGACCCAACCAATTTTTTTCAAGAACTTTTCTGGATGTCAGAAAAGAAAATCATTCAAAATCGTGTGGCTCGGGCTACGATGCTGGAAGACCCCATTCTGGTGGACCTGGGTTACGCCGACACGTTGTATTATAATGAAATCATCGACGTGGCCAGACATTTATTCTTATCAATCGGTGACATCAATAGATCAGCGCTTAACCACATGCCGACATTTAATGTAATATTTTGTAACGTGAAACCCTCAGTGGAAGAGAATGAGATCTTGAAGACTCTGCGAAGGTTGTTGACGGAAGATTGCAGCATGAGTAAACTTCCCGTGACTCTTACAGACAAGAGTTACCTGGACCTGTTTCCAAAGAGAGACCTAGTGTACCTGTCGCCCGATGCCGAGCAATATTATCATCCAGCGGAGGGAATCCCAGTCATTGCGGGCCTGATACACAAAACAACAAAAGACAAGCTAGCGCTTCATAGAGCTTACAAAGAAAAGATTAAAGTACGGAGACTTCCCATAGATTTAATTGACAAGTGAGTGAAATGGTTTGGTTCTATCCAGTTTTCATGAGGCCAAGTCTGAGTTCAAGTGTGTATGTCTTAAATGATATGCAGCATATTATTTTAATGCAGTCTTTGGTATGAAGTTACATGTAAAATTTTTGTAATTATTGTGTTTTATTCACAATTAACATTACCTATAATGTTTATGCAAAATTCCCTAAAAGTGTTTATAAACACCTCTACATGTACCGGTTCTACATTTCCAACATATTTTGACACGTGCAAAAGGCCAACGTTAAAATTAGGACATGCTCACATATCAGTTTAAACAGTTCTATTTCTTTATACATGTAAGTCGTTAGAAAAATCTTCGATATTCATTCACAATGAACATGCCTTGATCATGTTGATTGGTGCATTCTGTGAATTTAAATATGGCTCAGATTAAAAATTGTTAACTTACTTTTATTCACGATGACTTGATTTAGCAATCCACCAAACGTAAATTGGTTTGTTGTGAATAATTTTTGTTCTCAATGTACATGTATATATCATCTGGAAAATAGAATTTATATAAAGAACTAGAAATATTTGTGGTGAGAAATATTTGCGACAACATTGCTCTCGTGAACCCTGTGATTATTCTCGCAGGTGGATAAAAGTTGTTTTACAGATGAGGAGTACTTTCATACAATTGTGAACAGTTGAAGCAATTTAAACTAGGCCCTAAAGTTTACATCCATGACTTGGGTTAAAAAAATTATATGGGGCAAAAATATAACTTCGGGAAATTTGTGTAGTTTACATAGGTTGGAATGATTCCATTTGTCTTGAAGATAAGGAATAAATTATTACAGAATATTTGTTATGTGTCTTTATGATTTCCATTTCTTGTTTTTCAGATTAACAGTGCCTCGTTTGCCCATTAACCATATTATTCAATATGTCGCAGCATTGCGATTTACAAGGGACTTGGAAATAGCAAGAAAAGCTCTGCCAAAAAGAATCATCAGTGGTCCAGCAGCTAAAGGGAAAAACATTTCAAAGATATTGTGATGATAATTATTTTAGTATTTGTTCAGTGTTATGTTAATATAATGTAAATTACATGTATTGAATCGTACATGTATATGACAACACATTTGTTTTAACGCATCGGTACTGCAAGATGTTGCAAGGGGAAAATCTATTATGTTTTTATTTTCCATTGAAATGAATAAATAAGTGAATCCATTGTTTATACCTGCATTTATTAAACTCTTCTATATGAAAGCTCAAAAAGTAATGTGTATTTTAGCACAGCATGATAATGCTTTGCACGATTTTGGTGATGATGATACTCTTCGTGTTACATGTCAGCATTTATACGAGATGTCATTATACTTAATAAGCTAAGAAATATTAAATGCCCTGTGTCGGGATTTAGGCATGTTTGTCTACTTTATCATGGATTAATGCTTCATCACATTACACCTGGAGCTGTCTCACTAAACAGTGTACGCCTGGCGTAACTTACGCCTTCATGGCGTTAATCCAGACTTAATTCATAAACACTCATAAAACATTTTACAGCAAGTTCTGTTGTTTTGTCAATAAACAGGATTAATTTTTTTAAACAACGATGTTTGTTGTAAACATATATGTATCCAATGTACATTTAACCTATTAAAACAAAAATACTTTGCATCTCTCTCTCTTTCTCTCTCTCTCTCTCTCTCTCTCTCTCTCTCACTCTCTCTTATTTGTATGTGCATTTGCAGGACACATAACTCTGGACACCTACATGTTGGGTGTACCTCCTATCGAAATAAGCAATAAAATCAAGTATAACTTTTCCAAAGAAGATGGGTGGATAAGGCGTGTAAAATGCTACACGGTCGGACAAGCTACTCAAAAATTTAAATATCAATAAATCTGATATTTTTTATTTTTAAAAACCATTTAAAGCAATATAATACAAGTTCATAAATTCGTGGCTAAAGTCACACATAATATGTAAACAGCATACTTTGTTGTGTGCATGGATCAGTTGTTAGAGCACCTGACATAAGCTTACCGTATAGTTAACTAGTATATCTAGGGTTTATATGTTGTGGGTTCGATACCACCAAATTTTGAGGCAATATCTTTTTCTTAACTTTGTTAAATATATTAAAAACTGAAAATAGTTAGAAATTCTGCTTTTGCAAATTTGTATTATATATAATAATATTAGATTAAAAAATACATTCAAAATTGTATTTCAGGACTAAACCGAATGAGCATTTGCGCTATCTTATCCCCCAATCTTCTTTGTTGTCAAACAACGTAGCGTAATGGTTTGGAGCGTTAACTGCGAATCTGTAAGTCATGAGTTCAAATCACGCTTTTTACCTTTCGAAAATATTTTTTAAAACCGATGAAAGTATTAATTTTGATTTTAATGTACTTTTATTAAAATTCATATCGACAGACGTCCCATACCACCTCAGCTTAGTCCAATGCTACATGTAGTATAAATTACGGCCATCATACGCCTCTTTACGGTGGCCGATAGCGGCCGCTGTAATGAAGAATGATGACCCCCGTAGAATAATGACCGGGGGTCATTTTTCTACGTAGAATAATGACCCCCCGGTCATTATTCTACGCAGAAAAATGACCCCCGGTCATTATTCTACGCAGAAAAATGACCCCTTTGCCTGAAGAATAAGTGTCATTTTCATAAAAATGAGCACACTCCACATGAAGAAAAGTGACCCCTGTAGAATAATGACCCCCTTGTAGATTAAAGTTTTTCAGTATATTTTTTTTATTTTTTGTGAAATAGTCTTTACACTATTGTAAGTTTTACTGCTGCAAGTTACAGAAAGTAACAGAAATTATAATTCAAATTCAAATAAACTTAAAGTGAAAGAAGGGGTATATCTTAGAAAATAAAAATCCTTCCGTTATAACAAGATATTGACGTATTGCATCGGGGTATGATTGTCATCGTAACAATTACATTTACATATGTCTATGGTGTTCCGATAGGGCCACTTCGACATAAGTTGCAAAGGTGATAGTGCAAAGGCGAAGGAGCAAAAGTGCGAAGATGCGACGACGAAGCGCGAAGATGTGATGCCTAAAGTGCGAAGGTGCGAAGGCGAAGGAGCGATACTACTATCCCTCCTTTCCAACTTTGCACTCTGGCCTTCGCATCTTCGCACTATCCCGTTCGCCTTTTTTAATTGCATTCAGCAAGTCTCGGTCGATTAAATAGAATTTAATACAAGCACCGTACTCGCCAAGGTTTTTTGATTAATCCATGCTATTATTAGTACGCATGCGCTAGGCCATCGCGCTTACTATGAATGTTTATAAATATTTTGATGTGTACAAGTAACATATATGTTTACCAGTAATGGCTATACCAAATTATTATCTACTCCACGCAAAATTTAATGTCCGCCATAATGTGTACATATGCACTTCCAGACTCCTGTCACTTACTAGCCGTCTGTTTACCGTGGACCAAACACAGTAACATTCTAACTTCATTATGCGACACGCCTTGCTCATGCATGGATCTAGAGGGGAAGAGGGGGTCCGTCCCCCGGAAAATTCAATAGTAATAATTTTACGCAGTAAAATGGGAGAGGGGGTCCGGACCCTATCCCCCTGGATAATTTAATTTCATTAATTTTATTACAAAAAAAAAATCCAAAATATGCCTCGGAACCCTTTAAACGATGGAGAGCTCCGCAATTATAAAACATAGGTAATCACAGACTACAAAGCTCACCGAGACGAGGCATCACCTTTATGAGGCATCACCTTTATGAGACCACCTTTATCATATTATATGAAAACCATCCTTTATGATCTTGGATATTCATGGATTCTGTTTTGACACAATATCGTATATCATCTGTTAAAAAATTGTATGATAATCATATGTTCATATGTTAATCAATACAATAATATATAATTAAAATTGCATCCTATCATACTTACAATATATATCATATACTACCATAAAATACCGTAAAAAATATTGTAAGATATGATATTTTGACAATTTTATAACGTATGTTATGGCATTGTATTGTGTTATACATTATAATTGTATTTGATCAAATAATAGAATTCATACGCACCAGATTTGGTGATTGGGTCTTCTGTGTTGTTCGTAAATATCACTCAGATCAACCAATGCAATTTAATAGAAGGAAAGAAAGTGAATGTAAATATTATAGTATGATATTGTATTGTATGATACTGTATCATATTTGATACATACATGTAATATGATATTGTTTTATAAAATACAATATAATTTGATACAACATTGTACATGTATCATATCAAATGATACAATATCATGGGGTAATTAAAGTAACATATTATTTAATACAATCATATTATACACGTTGAATCTTATGATACAATAATATATATTAAAATATCATAAAATACAATTTCATGTGATATGATAATATATCATGATATTAACAAATATAATATACAATATTGTATAATACGATATTTTATAATATTACAATATCATATATACAATTTCATGTTATGTAATTCTATATTACAGAAACCAATATAATAACACAATAGTGTATGATACAATATCACAGAATATACAATATTTCATAGGATGCAATATTATATATTACAATATCATATGTAATAGTACCATGTGATTAAATAATAAATAAATTATACAATAGAATATTACACAATATTGTATCATGTTAATCAATACTATACATAACAATATCCTGATACAATATCGTATCATAAAATATAAAAACAAGAGATGTTTTTAAAACACTTATGCCCCCCTCCCTTGGAAACTTCCACAAAGAAAATGAACTGCAAATAACTGGATTTTTTCTATGTCCAAGGGGTAAAACTCTGTCGAAAATCGCTCGATCGTACCCAATATCACACGTGACTTAGATACTATCATGATAAACCTGTATACAACATTTCATTCCAATATGTTGATCCTCTGCGAAGAAAATGAGCGGAAACTCCAAATTACTGGAATTTGTCTACGTTCAATGGCCATAAGTCTGTCGAAAATTGCTCGATCGTACTTAGTATGGAACTTGATTTAGATATTATCATGATATTAAACTTGTATACCAAATTTCATTTCAATATCGAACTTGACCTATATATTATCATGATAAACCTGTATACCAAATTTCATTTCAATATGTTCATCCTCTGCGACGAAAATGAACGGAAACTGTTAGTGGACAGACCGACAGCAGCAAAGCAATATGCCCTTCCTTCTTCGAAGGGGGGGGGCATAAAAATTGATTCAATATTTTATCGTATCATATAACGTTTAACAATGTAACATATGGTAATTTATTAATCCTCTTAAACAATAGTGTTTCAAATCATACAATACTATATCATAGGAATCATGTTACATCATTTAACAACACCCACATCTATTTATCAAGCAGGTTTGAGTGAGGTAGGAGATTTCTCTAGCATCCTTGATAATGGAGATCATGGCTCTGCATCTAAAGCAACCTCTGCGTTTCATTTATAATATAGTTACATCAACTATGCAAGCTATCATCTATAAAACATGTGACCTGTTCCAAAAAACTAAACCTCATCAAGAATCATAAACCTATGTCTCTGATTCAGCATTCAAGCCTGTCAGGTGCATCAGTATCATAAGACGCACCATCCATTCAAGATTGGTGAAGTTAGGACCAGTTAACTAAGATATCATCATCAGAGGGCACCAGCAATTAAAACTTTTACCTCCTCCAGCATCTCCAACCTATGGCTCTGATTTAGCATCCATGCCTATGGCAGTCTGGTGAAGTTAGGACAAGTAATAACTAAGATATCATTATCAGAGGGCACCTGTTTCAAAAAACTTTAACCAGCTCTTGAAATCTTAACCTCCTCCAGCATCCGAAACCTGTGGCTCATATTCAGTATTTAGGCCTGTCAGGTGCATCAGTATCATAAGACGCACCATCCATACAAGTTTAATGAAGTCCAGTAGTAACTAAGGTATAATCATTAGAGGGCACCTGCAACACAAACCTTAATCAGCTCCAAAAACCTTAACCTCCTCCAGGATCCAAAACCTATTTAGCACTTAAGGCTGTCTGGTGCATCAGTACCATAAGACACACTATCCATGCAAGTTTGATGAAGTATGGACCAGTTGTAATTTAGATATTGGTATTAAAGGGCACCTGCAACAAAAACTTTAATCTGTTCCAAAAACCTTAACCTCCTCAAGCATCTGAAAGTTAGGAACCAGATTCAGTAGGTCCAGATGCATCATCCATGTAATTTTGGTGAAGAGAGTACAAGTAATAGCTTAGATACAGGAGCTGCAACTAAAACTTTAACCAGCTCCGGACGCCGACGCCGGGGGTATAGCATATGCTCCCATTGACTTCGTTTCGGTGAGCTAAAAAGGCGAAAGCGCGAAGATTCGAAGGCGAGAGTGCGAAGTTGCAAAGGCAAAGAAGCGATAGTAGTATCATTTCTTCGCTTTCGCAACTTACGCAGCACAGTTAAGGCTGTCAATAAACTCCGTTCAGACAAAAAGCACGGGAAATGTGCATTATGACATCACAGTATATTACAAACCTCGAAAGTACTTATTAATCTATTTATTAGCAAAATTTACTTATACTTATCTTTTAATTGAAAACAACAAATGCTATTACTTACAAATTTGATGTCTGTTATATCGTACACACTGAAAAATAAGCGAGATGTCGTTCTCGCTGTACTACAAAATATGACGTCACAGGCTTCAAAATGACGCATTAAGTTCAGTCATTGAAGGCTATCATGCAGTTTTGTAGCGAAGAAAAATAAATATCATAGATTAACAGAAAATTATAAATGGATATTTTGTTTAACATTATTATTATTAGAATGCTACCTATATAGTCTTATTTTCATTTTGTTAAAAGTATGCATCGTATAAAGAAGCAACCTCGGTTTTGTATAAAACATCGTATATCTTAAAGCTGAGTACCTAATTAAATCACTTAATTGCAAGGGCATACACTTACCTGATCCTGACAAACTTTTACATGTGAATTTGAAATATTCTATGTAACTTAAAAACTTCTATGATCCTTGTAAAATCTTGCAAATTCATTATTTTCTAATGAAATTAACCCTGTGACCTTCAAAATTATTCAACAAATGCACTATAAATTACGGTTTCTACTAACAAATATTCTTATCTTAAAAAGATCGCACCGTTTTTCAAAATCTACGATATGACATCAAGTTATTTTATAATTCAGTTGTGAATTTTGACATTATTATGCCCTTGCAATATTGAATTTTTTAAATGACCTCAAAACCACAAATACATCTGCTTGTACCGTGCGAGTGCCATATCACGTGACAACTATGAACATAAAATATTGTACTGTTTTATATATATTTTATAAAAATATTGCATTTGAGTGACTTTTATTGATTTTAAAAAGGACATGCCAGTTGAACTATAGTTTACGTATTTTCATAACAAAAATTTGCCGATATTTTTATTGACCGCCTTAACTGTACTGCGTAGCACTTTCGTCTTCGCATCTTCGCGCTTCGCCGTCGCATCTTCTATACTCTTCATATTGTTCATGATTTATACTTGCATTGAGAATTTCCACAATACAAACTGCTGGGTACATACAAGTTCATCACCCAGAATTAATGATGAAACCAAAATTATGAAAAGTTTACTACACTGTTAGGCATTATAACCAAGCTGAAGTTAGTAGGCACTGACAGCAGCCATTATGCCAGTAGAGGTTAACGGCCAATAAGGAAAATCGTCAGAGTACTGAGAGTACTCGTACAGAAAATATATTTTACTTTATCCTCGGCATACTTTAAGTTTAGTTAATATCAAGATGATTAATGCTTCAAAAGTTTGTATGAGCATTGGTAACTTTTTACACAATAAAGATCGTGTATTCAAATCAAGAGGGATATGAACCCCTAACATGGGCCCTAACCTCTTATCAACGCTTTAAGAAACAATCTTTTCTTATTATAATCGATCAGTGTTTATTATCTATTAAGATTTACTATAGTCAGGTACTCTTCACAAATTTGCTCTAAAAGAATAAAGTCTATTCATGGTCACAAAACAACATTACAACAAATGTTTAGAATATTGATGTTCATGTATTAGGTAGAAGAAAACAAAAACTAACGCAGAATGACTTTTAAAAATCACTTTCCCCGAGAAATGTAAATAAGAAATATTCATATTCCTACGTTACCTGTCCCCTTAGTCTTTTTCCATAAAGATATATACATGTATCATTCTTCGATTGACAATTCATTCACCAATGAATATTGCTTATATCATAACAACAATTATTCTTTCATGATTATTGTTCATTAATTATCTCACAATATCCTCATTGTGAATGAATTTTTCTTTATTTGCGTCATTTCCCGCCGTATGTCGACGAGAGAAGTAACGTAACTGTTAACAATCAATTTGTGGTAATGTCAGAGTGCTTTGCGTGTGCTTGCTACGGATATGAAAAACTATATACAGCCGTTTTTTTTTTACGATTTCGGTGTTTATAACTTCAAAATCAGTTGAACAGAGTGAAAAATTAAGTAATTTCAAAGTCATGTCTTGGATACGGGGTAACCAATTTCTATTCATGTTTACGGGAGGGGGGTCATTTTTTTATGGGGGTCATTTTTCTTCATGTTAAACATGAAGAAAAATAACCCCTGGGTCTTTTTTCTTCAGAAAAATCCAATTATTCTTCAGCTAGGGGGGTCATTATTCTACGTAGAAAAATGACCCCCGGTCATTATTCTACGGGGGTCATTATTCTTCATTACAGCGGCCGTTATTGGCCATCGTACATATATATGTACTTCTTGGTGAGAACGACTTATACTCCGAACTAAAAATTGACGTACTTTCCGTTGCTTAATTATTTAATGTCTTGTCGTAGGTTAGGCCTTTTAGCGAAACGGGCTCCTGATCTTGAGAAGCAATTTTATTTCAAGTGGAAGAATGTTACTGTCTTTGATCTATCTTAAAAGTTCTTGTAATTGTCGTCGTTGGAACTTGGCTCAGTCATCAGTCAGTGCCGCAGGAGGTCTACCTATATTAAATCAGCGTATCGTGACGCCTTTCTGAAATGTATTTACAGATAAGTTGAAATAAACATGTCTTTGAAACTGCGGAGAGTGCTTTAAAAAAAGTCATGTATTAATGTTCATTTCACTTTAATTTGAGTTGAATGCTCATGGGATATCGCCCAATACACATTACATATCGAACACAACACTCGCATTGTATTTACATCTGCCGAGTATGATTCCATCAATTTCTTAGGGATACTTATAGTTAACTCATTTAAACAATAAGATGCTTTCTTTGGTAATTCATGCGGGATATGAGGGTGACGACATTGCAGAAAAAATACGTAACCCGCGTCAAATTAATACTTTCACCGGTTTTAAAAAATATTTTTGAAAGGTAAAAAGCGTGATTTGAACTGCAATGATCGCTACTTTCCTAATCACCAAAGAAAGCAACTTATTGTTTATATTTACACCTTTCTTTCAACTATTTAATAAATTGATTATAAAAATTTAGTAAAATTCTATTTCTTACGGAAACTTATAATTATAGAAAGAGCCAGACCGAGATCAAAACGCCCCGTTTGTCGATTGGTCGAAACCTACAGCGGCTGAAACTGACAGGACTGAAATCGACACGCCCTGTCGAAACCTACAGTGACCTTAGTCAAATCACGGACTGCACGAAATAATCATGATGATGTCAGACTCAAATTCCAAATAGAAGATGATTTGGCAGTTTCTTTTAGCTAACGTACTGGTGTTCATTAACAGTAATTTAGTGAATGTTACTTACTTTTTACACTCAATTTATTAATTTGTTTAAAGAAAGATGTAAATATAAACATTTAAATGCTTTCTTTGATGATTCATGCGGGTTATGAAGGTAGCAATCATTGCAGAAAAAAAAATAATTTTCTGCAATGTCGCCACCTTCATATCCCTCAAGAATCACCAAATAAAGCATTCTATTGTTTAAATAACTGTAACGGGCGATGACTCCAAAAATGCATTTCAATAAAAGCTAGGGGAGGGGTTGTTTCGGGTTATGTTTTAAAAGACAATATAATAACTAAATATCAACATCGATATAGCAGAATTGTGGATACAGCTAAATATTTTGGAGTCTTTGGGAAAATTTAAAGTAATTAAATTCCTGTAAAATTTTACGATGAAAAAATCAAAGAAAAAAAAACCAGATGATTTTTTAAATAATAAATCATGATCAATTTAACAATCAAGTGAATAAATGATAATGCATATAATTCCTATCATCGGAGCAGAAAACTTTTATTAAAGCACTTTAGGTCATGTTAGAACGGACTATAGGTCACCTTGAAGTAATTTCTTTTGTTCCCCTTACCTGTACACCATCCCTACTTGGGGGTGTATACTACATGTACAAGGGGAACCAGCGGGAACTTGCAAGTTTGCCAAATTATGTTCCCTGGGGCCCCATTAGGGGTTGAATTTTTACATGAGTAGATGGAGAAAATCTAAATAAATCTTCTTGTAAAAAACTATTGTATGGTGGCATATTTCTGCCCCTTGTGTGCAAGTTATTTTTCTATCAAATATGTCGACATGCAAGATAAATATGTTTACATGCAACATAACTATGTTGACATGGAAGAAAATTGCAATAAATCAAGAATTATAAAAAATCTCGAATATCGCCCATATCACGCGAGATCCAAGTTGCTAGATGCTACTTATTTATGTCGACATGAAACTTATTTATGGTAACATGCAAGATAAATATGCTGACATGCAACTTACTTATGTCGACATACAACTTAGTTATGTTCACATGCTACTTATTTATGTCAACGTGCAACTTAGTTATGTTGCCATGCGAGATAAATAGGTTGACATGCAATCTATAAGTTGCAAGTCAACATGACTAAGTTGCATGTCGACTTAGTTATGTTCACATCCTACTTATCTATGTCAACATGCAACTTAGTTATGTTGCCATGCGAGATAAATATGTTGACATGCAATTTATAAGTTGCAAGTCAACATGACTAAGTTGCATGTCGACATAAATATGTTGCATGTCAACATTTTTATTTTGCATGTTAACATAAATAAGTTGCACGTCGACATAGATAAGTTGCATGTCAACATAAAGAACTTGCATGTAAACATAAATAAGTTGCATGTCGACATTATTATCTAGCATGTCAACATAACAAGGTTGCATATTGACATAACTTAGTTGCATGTGAACATATTTATCTTGCATGTTAACACAAATAAGTTGCATGTCGACATAAATAAGTCTTTGATGTTACACGTGGGCGATATTTGAGATTTTTGAGATTTTTTTATAACTCTTTTTTTGATTGCAATTTTCTTGCATGTCAACATAGTTATGTTGCATGTTAAAATAATTATCTTGCATGTCAACATATTTATCTTGCATGTTGACATATTTGATAAAAAAAAAATCGCAAAAGGGGCAGACAGGCACGTAGCATCGTTTTTGAATTTTGAAAGTGGGGGGGGGGGGGGGGGGGGGGACAGGGCAGACTCATCCACAAAAATAAAAAAAAAAAAAAAAAAAAAAAAAGGGAAATTTTCTTATTTTCATATCAATTTTTTACATACTTCAAAAATTAGTGGGGGCCAACTACATGATAATTCAATTTTTTATATGTAAATCTTAAAAAATTAGTTGCTGCGGGAAAAAAAGGAAGGGGGGAAGGCCCCCTGCCCCCCCCCCCCCCCCCAGATGCTACGTGCCTGGCAGAGATATGCCACCATACTATTTGACGTGAGAAACGATGTTCAAAAATTTTATGTAAGCATATCCTTATTTATCTCATACGTGTGGTGTATAATATGTAAACGGTGTGACCGTTGGACCGAGCGCAGATTTAACTCAGTGCAGTTTGATTTTTGTAGAATAAAATTTATTTGAAATGCACACAGTAGGATCCACCTGGTTGACTACTCAAAGCATTAGCCAAAGTTTAACGAACCGTCGCGTGCTCAGTCTACATTATGACGTCATGTTTCAAACGTAATACACGTTTTATCTTCGGAAATAGCCGAAGAGAGTTTACTTACGTTATTCCGAACTTTTTTTTATTTCTTCTTTCATTGTTTATCAATTTAATTCAAATAAATGCCGCAGTTATAAAATTGAATTCTTTATTCAGTATCTAAAAGATCAGTTTCTTGATATTAATGTTTTTATTTTCCATCTGATAATTTGATAAGACATACATAGAACTAGTCGTGTTTCTTGACTGAAGCACTATTGAAACTTATTCGGTGTCCTCTTTTATTTCTTTTGATTCAAATTACCTTCTATTTAAATACTGGAACATTTAAATCGAGTTTAGGGGCAACAAACATCGATAAGTACCGGTCAAATAATGATCGAATTAACTTTTTAAAAACAAAATGGCTGCCAATATGGCGGCGCCCATGGCTGGAAGAAAATTTTTTTGGCCTTAGTACCCCTGATTCAACTTTCATTTTTCAATGATTTTCTTATATATACGTGTTACCATTAATCCTCGCTTCGCGAGGCGGGCTTCGCCCGCCTCTCGCTGCGCTCGGTATTACCCGTGTGATAAACCTTTGCTATATCACACGGGTGATGCTATATCAAATACTTCCGGTCGGAACTACTTTTGACACAGTCCCTCGCTTCAACGCTTCAGTGACCTATTTTCGAAGATTTGCTAGTACTTTCAACATAACTAAATCTACTACAAAAATTAATATAAAATTGATTTTGTCAAAGATTTAAATTACAAATATGAAGGAAAACACGTAACTGCGTAGCACAGGCGTCGGAACCGGGGGGTGGGTGGGGGGGTTAGCCCCCCCCCCCCACCTTTTTTGCAAAGTTATTCATAACCGTAACCACAAGACCCTTTTTTCTTGTTTGTCAAGATTTATGATAATTTAACCCACTTCCAACTTTCAATATGCTTTGTGAAGTTTATAAAACTACAAATTACGTTAACTATCAAGGAGTTCATCCTGACGACGCGATGAAAACAGAGCGCTCTGGTTGTGTTTATATAGCCTACAAGAACTTACCGAAATAATGTTTCATGCTACTTTTATTCCACCACCAGTAAGCATCCTTATTCACTATTATCAATTTTGGTTCATAAGACTAGCCTAGTGTTTGTTTTATTAAACATCATGCATCAACAACTGTTCCTCGTTCGAGTCAATTCAAACTAACGAGCATTCGCAACTTTGTGTATGTCAACAAACTTGATTATTCAAGTCTTCTAATCGGAATTTCCATTTAATCAAGTGAATAAGCTCTAAGAAAAATTATCTAGAGCTAAAGAATTATTTTAAGGTTTATTTCAGTGAAACTTTACATTAAAACAGTTAGATTTATCTCAGGAATAACGTACTACATTGTATTGCGCAAGGTCACAATAGCCGCATAACACAACGTTGCATCATCGTTTTTAATCTTTGAAAAAAAAACCAATTTGGGTCACACAAGGGACTGTCTCAAAAGCTTCATAATATAAATCAAATTGTATGAGATAAATAGAACATCTATAATTGTGTGACTTTATATTTGCTTTATCCAACTCGTTGAAATGGTTATATTCGCTCGGCAAGCCTCGCGAATATATACACCATTTCAACTCGTTGGATAAAGCAAATATAAAATCACACAATATAGATATCCTCTATGTATAGTCCACTCCATAACGTTATATCTGACATTTTCATGGCTTTTTTAACGATTTTGACATATTTACCTGCCATGAAGTAAAATATCATTTGATATATTTTTTATAACGATTTTAATCGTTAAAAAGCCAGGAAAATAGGAATAAATGTAGACAATCTTTAAAATCTTGGATTGGGTATTTTTTAGACCGAAAATGATGGGGACCGAAATGACTGTTGTGCGAAATGTATGGGAACCCAATTTATTAGTTTGCATTTGCAAGAGGATTAATTGTTATTTGAGGTTTGTTAATCTAACGAAAGGTAAATTGTAAAAGTTATGACATATGATCGTCTGTTTAAATATTTTGTCGTGTCTGATTTTTTTGGGGGAAACAATCATTGCAACGAAAAGCTTGAACACCGATGTGTGATAATTGATTCGAATTTCCTCGAAACACGTGTGTTAGATTTGTTAAGTTGTTTTTATTTTTGCATAGTTGCGGATTGATGTCACATGAAGTGAGACAAACTACAAGACACTGACGATGCGGACATTCAGATTCCTTCAGTGTGTGCAAAGGTGCAGTAGATATGAATCACATTTTTTTTTATACCATGTATACATACATTCATAGCAGTTTTCTATTTTAGAATTAATTTTTTATGTACTTCATTGTCGACTTGGGATAGACCATTGCTAGCCTACGTACATTATATTATAGGTTTTAGCAATAGGTTGATAAATTACATTTCTCCAAGTAAAAGCACAAAAATTTGTAGATTTTTTTAATATAAACATTATATATATAGGCCCAGAGCTTAAATAATTTCATTTTAAAAAAATAATTTCTGCACTAAATTGTGTTTTTCTTAGAAAAATAAATATGTGATGGTCAGACTGGTTTGAATACTGGCACCATATAGCTCAGTGAGTAGAACATCTAACTAGAGATTTTTGGGTCCTTGAGGCTGGTCCGTCATTATTTCTCTCGATCATCCCATTTCATTTGGTGCCAATATGCATATGTATGTGCCCAACCCTTGGAACTGACAGGTTAAGATTTGCAACGCGGGGGTGTTAAGGAAGCATATGGGCAATATGCCGTCTTATTTTGATTGTTGTATTCAAAATCGTGAGATTAAATCATTATTTTGAATAAGATCAAAAACTTAGTATTATCCTTTAAAATAGATGTCAGTGCAATAAAATCAGGTAGTACATTACTGCCACATTGGTGCATTATCACGTGACAACTATAAATAGCTTACGTATATTCCTTAACATAAAATGAGATAGAACAACACTACCCCGCAGTTACCAAAATACAATAAACATACCAAGTGAAGGCAAAACATCTCAGTTTAATCAAAACCGCTGCTAGAATCCTATGTTTTTCCTTATTAAAAAGTTATTCATCCGGTTCTCGTAAAACCTTCCCAACGTTTATAAAGTTTGCACGGAAAACGGCAAATTCCATTAAAACAACACACAACATGTGATTCTAGCAGCACTTTTCAATTCAAGCATTGATCAAACTAACGATACGTATAAAATTTCAAGTTCAATATACACGGGGTAGTGTTGTTCTAGCCGGATTTTTATATCGTAAACAACGACAGAGGAAAGCCTGGCCGAGAAATAAAAGCAAAATTACATACCTTTTAGCAAATGATTGATAAAACTAACATCTCCTCCAGTATTCTTATGTTCAATTCTCAATAACTCACACCACAATACTTTATTAGAGTTCTTAGATTAGTTATAATTTGAATATGTTTACAATGCTTTCCGATCAACTTCACACGACATTCAACTTTTAGTCATGACGTCATCAATGTGTAAATCTACATAATACAAACTAATTTCTGGCAAAAATTGTCTTCTTTCTTTGCTTATATATTTGAATATGTACATAATAACTAAGATTTGTGATTTCACGGAATTACATGTAACTCAGATTCCATATGCTTCCTTAACACCCCCGCGAAGGGACAGACTAAGGAAAGGTTTATATTTGAGGGCAAATCATTTAAGACTGAATTGAAAACCGGTGCTAGGTAGCTCATGATCGAGTTGATACAGCCGTTAGACCAGTTCCAAATTTTGATCAGTTCCGAATAGTTCAGAAGTTTAATAGAAAAAAATTACCAGTAGTGAATGAAGAAATTGAGAAAAAAATTAATACCTTTGATATAAACCTGTCTTAATGCTTGTTTGAATTTTGCAGTAATTTCATTTTTTGCGGTCATAAATGTATATGATAATGGTCTTAGATTAGACGACCAACTTTGCTTTGTAATAAATCCAGGTCATTGCAACGTTAATATGCGCATAAAATCATCTGTCGGTGCCTGAAAATTTCACTTTTAACAAGATTTCTTTTATTAAATTTAGGTTTAGTATGTATTCTAACATACCCAAAAGCATACAGAATAAAAAAAAATATGTCGCAAGTGGATGCAGAATTTTATTTAGCCATCATTTTACGAGTTCAGAACACCTAATTTGTTTCCCTTTGTTTTAGAATTGAATGAAGGATGGATTAAAACAAATACTTCTGGTATTCATTAAATGTCTAAGTCTTAAATAATCATATTGTACCACAATAATGATAAGTGGAGGCTCTGCGACTGTATTACGACAAGATGTTAGAAACCAGGCTAAATTATTGTTACGGTGATTTTGTCTGTCATTTCCGTGCAAATCAAACTATCTTGTTACCAATAACTGAGGTGTTTGCATTAAACCTGTTATTCAACAAGTTCAATCAATGGTTTAAGGGCTGAAACTTTTTTATGTACATCCGTATGTATAGAAACAGTTATGCTATTCGGAACTCATCGGCTTATTCGCAACTGGTAAAATGGCTTCCTGCGTAATTTGTTAGAATAAAATTTTATTTAAAAAAAATTAAATGCACCAATATTACATTAATATCAGCAGGGATATGGTGTAAATGGGCCAAAAAATCAAATCTACGCCTGAAGCAAGCAGACATTGTGGGAAATGTAGCAGTCGGAAGACTGGGCCTGGGAACAATTTCATCAACCAGATGGAGAACAGCAGGCAAAGGAGTGCAAAGGAAGCTAGTGCAAAAGGAAGTCCGGGTGATGGAGGAAGACTCAAGAATAGTTAAAGCAGTAGGCATGAAGAAACAAGGAAGCTGGATGAATTGGGAAGCAGTAAGGCAGAGGAAAGTGACCTGGAATGACATATGGTCGATGGAGCCAAACAGATTGCAGTTTCTCCTAAGATCAGTATATGATGTGCTACCAAGTCCAACAAATTTGGCAGTATGGGGCTTAACTGAGGACCCAAATTGCAAACTTTGTGGAAAACCAGCAAATTTGGAGCATATATTGTCATCATGCTCCGTAGCATTGTCTGAAGGCCGATATACATGGCGGCATGACCAGATACTTTCGGTGCTTGCAGACTCTCTCGAAAAAGCCAGGAAGAGACCACCACCAAAGGACAAGCAGCTCAAGTTCATCAACTTTGTAAGAGCAGGAGAGAGGGAGAAGACAGGCAGCACTGGGGAGGGTAGAGGACTTCTTGGCACGGCAGGAGACTGGCAAATGCGAGCTGACCTGAAAACCAGAATGCAATTCCCAACGGAAGTAGCATCCACCAACAAGCGACCTGACATAGTGATCTGGTCTCCGTCAAGTAGGCAAGTCATTATAGTGGAGCTGACAGTTCCTTGGGAGGAGAGAATGGAAGACGCATATGAGCGGAAAATGGGGAAATATCAGGAGCTTGTGGCAGATTGTCAGGAGAGAGGGTGGAGAGTATGGTGTTTCCCAGTGGAGGTTGGCACGCGGGGCTTTGTTGGACAATCCTTGTGGCGAGCCCTGAGAGTCATCGGAGTTATTGGGTTAGAGAGAAGACAGCTCATAGGGCGACTAAGCAGAGAGGCAGAAATAGCATCGCTATGGTTGTGGAGAAGAAGAGAGGGACAGTGGGGAAGACAGTGAGAGACAATTGTGAATGTAAGATCATTTCACAGGCGGATAGCTGGATGGTCCCGGGCTGGGAGCTGATCACCCCAGTCGGCGCACCTCTGGAGGTTGTAGTGGACAGCGCCGAAACAACCGAGGAAGGAGGATCCACCTGATGACGGGATCATCACGCATCTATACCACCAAGATGTTTACAGGTACTTGCTTATACTGGTATACCAGTGACCGCCAGGAAAGACTGGATGACGACTGTGAATAGGGCAGTGACAACCTGGATAGACAGGAGGCAGTCTGGAAAGACGGACACCCCAGGGTCTGGAGGCTTAGCAGGCCAATGGACATCCTCTGTGAAGAGGAACCTACTATATCCGCTATAGACAGATACATACTAAGATACCCCCGAGGTCGCACGAGAGTGGGGGAGGATGAGCGACCTAACCAGGAGGATTACACGGATACGACTACCAACCGTCAAAGGACTGAGATGAACACGATTAACGGATCAATTTGCAGTTGTGGAAAGACTCTGAAGAACGCAAGGGGGCTGAAGATTCATATGGCAAAGATGGGGTGCAGACCAAATCAACGGCTGGCACAACGCACAGGGCAACCTGATGAGACGGAGGAGGAGGTGGTCCAGGACTCAGACCAAAGTGACCACAGCGTCCAAGTGCCAGACAGCGAGGAAGTCGACCAGCAGGTTCCAGAGGATCACAGCCAGGCGATGCCAGAGCCCAGTATTGATACAAAATCTGGAGAACGGAAGCAGAAAATCAGGTGGCCACCTAATAACAACAAAGCAGATTGGGATCAATTTGATTTTGATGTAGATTCAATCCTGAACACATCATTGGCTGGAGGAATAGACAAAAAGGTGGAGGCCATGGCCACAATAATGTACAATGTGGGAAAGGAGAGATTCGGTTTGGAAGAGGTCAGGCCGAAACAACCGAGGAAGGAGGATCCACCTGATGACGGGATCATCACGCATCTATACCACCAAGATGTTTACAGGTACCTAAAAATAACACCCAGGAACATTTACAGCACCGCCAAATCTGTACCCTATTCTGAAGTGGTCAAAGGACTGTAGAACATCTGAGATTCAAGGGGCCAATTAAGGTTTGAATCCCCATTATTTCTCCCATACTGTTACAGATGGTGCCGTCCCAACTTTGGTTAACAGATTAACTTCTGCCAGGGGAAAGAGACAGGGGTGATGATCTTGAAGGGCGTTGCATGATCATTTTAGGGGGGGGGGATCAGACCCCTCTTCTAGTATTTAGGAATGTATTGGATCTTGAAATGCCATTAAATAGGTATAGGAGAATTTAAATGAATTTCTCCTTACTGATTTTAGATTATGGTTACTGTGGTTTCGTCAACAATTATTTTCAATTTCATTGGCGACAAATTGATGAATCCTTGAAAATATGATTTCCTTTGAATCTATCAGAAAATTGGTGTCCATTGTTATATTAATGATATAATAGTTCATTCAGCTTTGGTAGGGTAAGCTGCAGCTACGTGTAATATACTTGGGTGACTTTTATGAAGAGTCATTGCCCTCTTTCTTAATTAATCTTGTATTTTTTCATTTTTGTAAAGGTCATTAAGGATGCATAGAAATCCAGGCATCTGCAGGAATCTTCAATGGCAGAAAGCATTTTCCACAAACTCGTTTTTGCTATATCACAAAAGAACAGAGTACTATCCCACTGACAAAATCAAGAATTTTGAAGATTTCGAGAAATATGCCAGCCCTGAAGAAAAAGACCGCCTGGAGTTTATCCAATCAGAATTCATAGACTACTGCAGAGCAGGAAAATTCCAAGTAAGTGAACCACTGATTTTGATAATTGTTTTTTTACACTACACATCTGAGACCAGATCTGCAGGTTAGGATTTTAGCGCTCACTAAAGGATGAATCTTCTAAATGTCCAAATTTGGCCCTTTAATAATTTGCAAATGAAATTCTATCAGCGGGCTTATTTCAATTAGGCAGGAGCAAAAATGATATTTTGTTTTAAGGCCGTAAAACATAACGTAGTCTGTGGTTTTTAGGTACTGCCCCATCAGGTCAAATGCCGCCACTTTAAAGCAACATGAGCTGCAATTTTCATGCTGAAATTTTTTTTTATGGAAATGTTATTTTCTACTAAAATGACAAAAAATATCATGGTATTTAGCTCACCTGAGCTGAAAGCTCAAGTGTGCTTTTCTGATCACCTTTTGTCCGTCGTCTGTCCGTCTGTCTGTCCGCCTGTAAACTTTTCACATTTTAAACTTCTTCTCTAAAACCACTTGTCCAATTTCAACCAAATTTGGCACAAAGCATCCCTAGCGAAAGGCGATTATAAATTGCAGAAATGAAAGACCGATCTTTATTTAAAACGGAGAAAACCTCGAAACTGTAGAAAAAGGGGGGTGCATTTTAAAAAATCTTCTTCTCAAAAACTACTGAGTCAGATTCAACGTAATTTTGCATAAATAATCCTTATGGAAAGGAAAATATATATTGCAAAAATTATCGGCGAATTCTGTTTCAAATTTGAGTAATTTATGAAAATAAAAATAAAGAGATAATCGCTGTCAATTAGTTGATAACTTCGGGTTCGGTATTCCATATCGAAAGTTCATTGTATTAGTATAATGGCTGCCCTATACATAGTCTCACTTACCCCAGACTCTCGCTCTCGAGACTTGCCTCGTGCAATGACACACGACACATGACAAAACGGGTCAAACTGACAAAGATGATTTTGCTTGTTGTGCAACAGTTTACGTGCGAAGGGATACTTGAAACATGCTAAATATATTTGTGCTGATTTCGTGAAGTGAATTGAGGTTAAATCTTTCAATGCGTTGACATTTTCACCCGTGACCGTGGATTTAGTTCATTTACGTTGTTTTGAATTTCATTTATGCTTTTTAACTTGAGGGGAAATATTGCCTGTATTTTGGAATTTTTACATATCGAATCAGATATAGACTTCGGTAAACCAAACAGTTAATTGTTTACCTGCGCAAAAAGAGCAAAATCTGATGCACTAACAACATATTATATTATAAATACTATACATTTTATTGGTAATTTGGTACTATCTCTATGTTATGGTTGATTATAATGCAACGTGTTTTGTTAAGATGCTCTGCATTTTCAGTCTAAACGGAGATTGTTTTTTCTGCTAGAAATATATAGGTATATATATTTTACATGTTTCTTCTGTTTTAATTGTTTACAATTTTCTCTTTACTAACCATATTCAGCTGTGTCAAGTTTCGAATTATAAGCAAGATACAGAGCTTTGCTCACACTTTTGTTCATTCTGAATAGGAAATAACAAGTTTATTTAAATTTAAAGTTGAATGTAATTAACTCTTGTGAACAAAAAATTGACTCAAACCAAGCAGAATTGTGAGTTTTGTATCTTGCTTGTAATTCTACAATTGATGCTGAAATTTTGATTTATCACTAGAAATGTCTCGCTAAACGTTAAATACATGTACAGAAGAAAAAAAAGGATGACATGCTCTAACTACTTTTTGGGGCCCCCTCCTAATACGATGAATCTACACCCATTGAGAGGTGGGGGGGGGGGGGGGGCTAGACCTTATATGAAATATAAGATTTTGAGTACGGCTATGTCTAACTTTGCAAAAAAATGGGGGGGGGGGGGGGGGGTCCCCCTCCACCCAGTTCCAACGCCTATGCATTGATTATTCATCGATCAAGTGAGTAAGGTTATAAAACGTAGCACGAGTTCACGCCTGGTAAACAACAATCGTTTATAATGCTGAAGACCAATTAAATTTTTGAATGTTTTTAATTTGAGCGTCTTGAGGTACAATTTTCCTCTTTCACATATTGAAAATTTTTTAATAAAATCAATAACTAGCTAGTACAATGTAGTTGAAGATGAATATGTACCTATATGCATATTCTCATATATAATTTGATCGTTTTATAAAGTGAAGGGGTAGAACTAAAATAAAGGGAATTGGAAGTTATGAGTGTACCCCTACCAAAAATTTAGTTTTATATCTTGCATAGGATCTTATTTTTGGTTAAAATGGTATTTCATAAGGGTACCATATCAAAGATTAAGTGTAGGAAAATAAGTGTAAAATATGGATACAGTTTATTTTATGGTAATCTTTTTTTGTTTTTCTACCTTTGGCACAATATCCATTGAACACCCATATAAAGCCATTGTTGCTCAGGTGAGCGATGGGGCCCCATGGGCCTCTTGTTTTATATGCTATGAAAAATAACTCAAAAATGAAATTATGGATCTGTATAAATACAAAACAGTGTTAAACTTTATTATTACAAAAAGTCTTGGAAATATCTTATGCTCTGTTTGATATTGGCTTTTCAGATTCTTGAGCCAACAGATGAAGACTGGCTTAAGTGCTTGAACTTTGAGACCAAATCTTCACGTCTTTCATATTTAAAGTAAGCAAAAAGAAACGCCTGTAGGTCAAGCTGTAATCTGCAAGAATGCTGCTCTAAAATATATATAATTTTTATGCACTCTTAATGCTCATATGTACATTACCGATCAGACCCAACCTAACACCAGAGTTAACCCCAACTAAACCCTGGGTTCACTGTCGGGGTTTACTCTGGGTTTACTTTTTGAAAATTTGGGTCCACTCGGGGTGTACTTTGGGTTTACTCTTGGTTTACTTGGAAATTGGGTCAACTGTAGGCACTGAAGTGTGAAGCAGACCTGTCTTTTATCTTACCATTCTACTGCCTGTAATTCCTGTCCCTAGTATACTCCTAATACACAGTTAGCGTCTGCTTTCATGGGTATACTTCTGACCGGGTTTACTATCTGTGTTTACTCTTGGTTTACTTTGGGTTTAATCACAGGGGCATCGTATCCGCTCTACACTCTATGACATATATATAATAATACACAAGGGAAGAATCGAAAGTAGGACACGATTTGTAAACAATGTCAAAAACAACTTACTTCACAAAAGTTACGCAAATCCTCGCACACAATGTTGCAAATGTTGTCAAAAAACACGTTCACACTCAAATATTCCTAATAAACTCGGTAAAAAGCGTTTTTATCCCATTAAACAGGTCTAGGCAACCTCAGTTTTTGGAGGATAGCTCAATTTCAAGATGGCTGCTGATTTTTACCATATATGGAAAGTCACTTTGCATTGTGGGTGAAATTATCCTCCATTTTTGGAGGATAGCATGGGTATATTTCAAAGGCTTCGTGCATATCTTTAATGAGAAAATGCAAGCACCAGACCATATGGGAATTAAAGTTAAGGGAATAAACTAATGATTGTATGCGGCGATTTGAAATTCTATGTATAGTATTTTCACAATATGCTTTGAAAGTGTGTACTTCCTGTGTTCAGTTTTACAAATTACATAGACTATTTACATGGTTCATTTAATAAAAATCACAAAATAGTGATGTTTATTACTCATTAAAACATTAATTAGTTCATTCACGTTTAGAGACACTCAATAGATATCTTGATCTGCTATATTGTACATGTACAAAGTAAATGTTTGCATATACCTTAGGAACTTTGTAGCTCTTATTCTAATTAATTCACATGTTATTAAGTATCATTTAAATTTAATCCCTTCACACAAAAAGACATTGTTAAATTTCATTAATCAAAATGATACCATTTATAGATATCAATTATCCACAATATTGAAAAAAAATGTGAGAGTCTTCACATAAAATATTTTTCTTTAAAATCAGCCCTGCAATTATTTAAACTTGAATATTTATTAAATATTATCAATAATTATAATTATTAATAGCTAAATAAGGTGATATTTTTATAGTATAATAATTATATTTTATTCATAGTTAACTCCCTTTGTAAAAACAGAGTTAATTGCCCTTCATCTGAAAAGATCCACCAGGGGGCGCATACATCTATCCTCCAAAAACGGAGGTTGCCTAGACCTGTTAAAACCGCTGTCTGCTGCAGAAACCCAATCTCTTCGCCCAAGAAAGATAACTCTGTATTTTCTCTCTATATATATGTTCAGTAATGATAGTAGAAATTTCGGCAGTAAACTGTGTAAAATGTCTGGGGAAATTTTCGTCGTATATGTTACTACCGTAAGCATAATAAGCTAACATGCGTTCCGATATATTTGGCATGTACTTTAATTAGCGTAATTTAAAAAACAAATTAATATATTTCCTATCATTTAATCTTTTGTAGAAACGTAAATATACTAGGCTAGTAATTTGATATTGACAATTAAAACAATGCTGAAATTCTTAGGCAACGACAATTAATTTTGAAGGTTTAAATTGGAATAATTGCAAAGACAAAAAATTAATTATGAGTATTTTAATTATTGAATAAAAAATAATATAATTTTTTTTTTTATGTGAACACCAACGTAGTTTTCCATTAACATTTTAGAGAAGAAAAAAATATTTAAAATTTCCCCAGACATTTTACAGTTAACCGCCGAAATTTCTACTATCATTACTGAACATATAGAGAGAGAAAGTACAGAGTTATCTTTTCTTGGGCGAAGAGATTGGGTTTCTACAGCAGACAGCGGTTTTAATGGGATAAAAACACTTTTTACCGAGTTTATTAGGAATATTTGAGTGTGAACGTGTTTTTTTGACAACATTTGCAACATTGTGTGCGAGGATTTGCGTAACTTTTGTGAAGTAAGTTGTTTTTGACATTGTTTACAAATCGTGTCCTACTTTCGATTCTTCCCTTGTGTATTATTATATATATGTCATAGAGTGTAGAGCGGATACGATGCCCCTGTGGTTTAATCTTGGTTTACTCTAGGTCCACTCTAGTAAGATGGAGTAAACCCAGAAATTAAACTCAGGGTTAAGTTGGGGTTTACTCTCTGTTAGGTTGGGTGTGATCGGTACTGTAGTTTTTAAAGTTAATGTTTGCAAGGTTATGGCATCTATGTAGTAACAGTAATCAAACCTTACTGGTATACTTACTAACTTTGACTTTTTGCATGAACCTCTGCCTAAAATAAAGGTATGTCTTATAGACCCCTTCACAGTAAATGCGGTACTGTTCTCTTCCAGGGCAAAGTGATAAACTTTGCCGAAGTTTAAGTAGGTAGATAATTAAATGACTAAAATGAAGCAATTGACGTTACGTCATTTTTTACAAAACTATGTCATTTTGTTACAATGAAGAGGTCTATTGATATCAATCTAGTTCCAGTTTTACATAGAAAAGTAAATATAATTGAAGCAAAAAGAGGCTATTATTCATTAAATAAATAATCATGAATTTTATATCTTAATTTGGCTATTTTCTAGTCAGTCTTAAATTACTCTTTCTGTCACAAATGTTAAACGTGAATATACATACCTGTCAAAGAAGAACCATAGAAATCGATATGAGATGAAAAATTCCAGATTTATTTACCGGTATTGACACATTATTTATTTTTCAATACCTACTGGCACTGTACCAGTTATCGGCTAAAATTTGGCGTTTTCTTTTCGCATTTCCTTATTTCTTGTAATTTTGGATAAAAATATACATACTCCAAACGGTGAACTCCTTATTTATCAATCTGTTGGATTATATCATTATTTATAACCCAAAACATCTTGTTTTGTGCTTTTTAGCACGCCCCGAATATGCCGATTTATTACAATTTACTGTACCAGTTATCGGCCTCTTTGATAATAGGAAAGTAAAATCCCTGCCCATGTTGATTTTATTCTCTGCTAAATGTAATATGATTTATCTCCCTTGTGGGGTCAGACTTAAGTCGTCGGGGTTATGATAGATTGTAAACAAAACTCATAAAATTATTCATTTACCATGCCGTAATACACAAAATCGTACACTATTCAGTACATAATTGTGCAATCAAGCGTTCAACTGCGCTATGAATTTCTCGGAATTTAGTGAATTCCCTTTGTTTATGCATGGTATATGTATTGATATCATATGTCAAATCAAACGCATTACAAAGAGGTAATGTTCTATTTTAAACTTATTACGTCACTTCCCCTACTGCTGAAAGTGCAAAAGATGTAAATCAGTGGTAAACAATGATCGTTTAAGCTCATGTATAGACCATATTCAAGAAAGTTTTCAAGCAATCTTACTTTTCTTTATTCGAAAAGACGACTGAAATATAAAATCTTTGATTGTCGCGTACTATAAACCCGAACTCTCAGTTTAGCCAATAACTGGTCTTAGCCGATAACTGGTATAGTACCAGTAGAGAAATTAACTTGAAGGAAAACAAATTTTGTATGGAGACTTTATAATGAGAAATGTTTACATCTTTTCTTAAAAATGTAGACAATGTGAAAAGAAGATAATGGAGAAAGTTAAAGCTGCCGAGAAATTAAAAGAACCAAGCCGGAAAGTGGAACGAGACAATCGATTAGATCCAGATGGTCAACATCGATTTATCCGAGCGATGTTTGACCATACTGTCAACATGATAGCTGACCATCGTATGGCCCGGGCGGCTTTGTTTGAAGACCCTATCGTGGTTGATTTTAGTTTTATCGATTCCCTGTATTATCATGAAATACGTGATGTGGCTCTACAATTAATGTATGTGAGGAGTCTTGCCAAAATGTCTGCATTTGAAAGAACCCCGACCCTTAATCTTATCTTCTGTAATGTGCAAAAGCCATGGGAAGAAAATCAAATTTTCAAGGTCCTTGAAAGCCGTAATCAAAAACTTGAAGACGTAGCAAAGGGTCCCGTAACCATCACTGAGAAGAGTTACCTGAACTTGTTCCCAAAGGAAGATTTAGTGTACCTCTCACCTGATGCCCGACATTATTTCCACCCAGACGATGGAATTCCAATAATTGGGGGGATTATTGACACAACAACAACAGCAAAATTGTCATACGGGAAAGCCAAGAAGGAGGATTTAAAAATCCGCAAACTCCCAATTGACATGGTTACCAAGTAAGTGAATAATGTTGCTCAATGTATTGTTTAGAAGTTGGGGGGAATACCTATACACCGACATTTTGTAAACCAACTTTTATTCACGTTGAAATTATTTCTTGATATTCCTGAAATGCAAATAAACTGGTTTGCAGGATCAAGCCTGTTGGTTTTTACTCTGACTTGTAACTGGTCTGTGACGTTACATATTTGTAACTGGTTCTTGGCATTACATATTTGTAACTGGTTCGTGGCAATACATATTTGTAACTGGTTCGTGGCATTACATATTTGTAACTGGTTCGTGGTGTTATATATTTGTAACAGGTTCAGGGCTTTACATGTTTGTAACTGGTTTAAGGCATTACATATTTGCAACAGAAAAGCTCTCACAGCCTCGCAAAAACTTCACGCACAAGATTAAAAGTTGGTTTTACATACCATGTGTCTTCTAAAACAGAGAACTTCCAGTAGTCTCACATTTACTGACCGTTAGACAACTCTCTTAACTCTCCCTTGATTAATTAAAGCCATCATTTTTATTTATTCATTACAAAAAAAGAAAGTAAAATATCTCTCTCTCTCTCTCTCTCTCTCTCTCTCTATATATATGAAAAATATTCATTATAAAGACATTTTATTTTCTAGTTTTAAATTGTTTTTTTTTCTTTCTATTTTATATAGAGTGTATGGAAACAAGTGTTTAGCTCTGGATCATGTTGTCAACTATATAAATGTCCTGAGATTTACAGGTGATCCTTACCAAGCCTACAATGTATTGCCACTCAGGAAAAGAAGACCTCCAAAGAAGTTGCAAACCCCATGAAATTTCTTGACTAGTGTGAAGTGACACAATAATCGTGATAAAGTATAGAACATGATTGCATAAGGATGCATGTTGTTGAGTATGAATATGTAATCCCTGCAGATCTTGTTGAACTACTTCTGAGATCATTAACAAGACAGTAGATTCTGCAACTTGACATATGACATTCAGTATTTTCTACCGGTACATCAAAACATTGTGCAGATTTTATGCTTTGATATTCAATGGAACCGAATCAAGGAAAATGGTAATTACCGGTACTCTAAAAGTGTTGAATTGAAATAAGATTGAATATCATACATGGTGACATCGAGATCAAATCAACATTTACTAAATAAATACATGTACATGGGTTTTGTTCATTGAGATGTTTTTGTCTTTGATTACTTTGTAATATCAAAGTCCGGTGTTGTTTGGGTTAATTGATTTTTAAGGATGGCAATCGATTGCAGAATTGCTAATCGGTTAATTGCAATTCCAATCAATCTGACTGTGTAAGCAGTTACTCGATCAAAATGCACAGGTTTGTTCATATTATCCTCTTTTCTAATTTAGTGTCATAATAGGAATATTCTGAAAATTATTTATCATAATCATTCAAGAAAAAATTTTAAAAAAACAAACAGTCATAAAAAAATTTTGTCCTCAGTTTCGTAGTCGGTATAAATAATCAAGTAAAACGTGATCAGCAAAAGTCGATTAAAATTTTGCAAATACAAGTTCTAGGTCGTCCGTTTGAAGTAATTCTGCCCAAAGATTGTCACGACCTGATGATATATTAATATGACCTTTCTCAATCGAGGCTTGGCATCTTTTTAAAGTACTTGTAAGAACGCGACGTGTCAATGAAAAGCACTCTGTAATCAGAGTGCAAGAAAATACTTATATTTTAGTTGTTTTAAGAAAATATTCATCTAAAGTTTTGATGTTAAAATGTAATGAAGCCAACGTGTGCGTAATTCAATTGAATTGCGAAGTGCAAATGTATTTTTTTTTTTATAAATTATTATTTATTTTAAAATAATCAATTTGTCTATTTTTTAGAGAAATAATCGAGATACATTGTTTACCTCCGTCTTTCTTACATACCGAACGGAAGTGAGACCAAAATTCTTCTTTTCCTAATTTTTTTCAGAGTCTATGTTGTTGCTGTTATAGGGGGCGTTTTTAGATTTCATTTGTTGTTTTCAAGAAATATTTTATTGTTCGCTAAACAGTGAAAGAACAAAGAATTGAGAATCAAATACACGTTTCTTGTCTGTTTTATTTAATATTAAAGTACGATTCAATTCAATATTGTGAGTAGTTTTAAGGTGATCTGATTAAAGAAAGGTAAGTTATACTGTTAAGCTGAAGTATTTATTGCATGGCGTTACGTTTTGATGCGATTTGCTAGAAAACTGTTAACGTTAATTTGTGAACATTTTAGATTGTCATTTGGGGGCAAATCGTTTAATTTTCTTCGGTTATTATTATGAAGCGACTATGAGTCTTGGTAAATGTTATGACAAATAATATGAAAGTTAACATAAATCTATAAACCGAAACAGTTTGAATACTTTCGGATGTAGGAAAGTGGAGTCGATTTTTCAGAGTCCTTTTTAAAAGATTGGCCTGGTAGTTTGTAAGGGGAGATAAACATCGTTTTTAATGATTTAGTAATATCTACCCAGATATTGCAAGGTATGAATTGTTTATGTCCGCCATAAACATCACGGGAATGAAAAGTGGGCGTGGTCTGCTGTACTATTATAATATAGCCCCTACCCCCGCCCCACCTATGCTACATGCAATGCATTCGTGGGGCTTATCTGTCTATGAAAGGAATTCCATCTATACAGACAGCAGAGAGCGGGTAGGTGGGTGGGTGACTGGGCCTACTATGTAGTGCAGCAATTTTCGGAGGGAAGGGGTTTCTTTATAGCCATATTTTCCGGGCGGATGGGGGGGGGGGGCTAGCTATGGGGGGAAGGAACACATCACACATCATTGGTAAATGTTCTTTAATGATGTGAAATTTAGAAATGGCTTTGTTTCAACATAATGTAACGTATGTTACTCCCCAACCCCCCGAATTCATTAAGTTATTTACAATTTTGAATATTTACATACACATGTATCGTCAACTGAATCTACCTCTTTTTTTAAATGAAAGGTCATATACATGAACGCAATGTATCTTATCAATATTTTTTTTTACGATAGACGGACATTGTAACACCCCAAGGTAAGAGCGGATCCCCACCCCACCCCTCAATTTTGAAAGAAAGGAATTCATGACCAGCTACATGTAGCGCCATTCAAGGAACTGGTTCATCGTAATATCATTTATGGGGGATGTGCGGCCATCTTGTACATTTGAGGATAAGAATGTAAATATTTCTTGAACTGACCTTTTCTGCCCTAAACTGGCCACAAGTGTTGGCAAAAGATATAAAAGCAATAAATGTGAAGTCCTACATACCAATTTGTTTGAAAAGTATGCATACATTACAAGAACAGGATAATGCTTTTTTAATGACTCAGAACAGCTGTCGAACTGCGCTGCTACAGACATATTTTGGAGATTTAAAAATCTGAAAAAATATAAAGGGGGTTCATTGGTATCATCTCTACAATCATTTGTTGAGAAAAAGTCCCCCTAATGAATGTTCCTTTTCAACCCGAAAATAAAGCGTCGTAGCAAATACATCATCATTGTGAGATAATGTTTGCCAGCTCTAGAGACAGACAATCTGCGCCGTGTTTTCAGGTTCCTGTGTTATATACATACGTATACATACGTATATTTTATTGATAAAGACAACTTTCTTATATATTTCATTCATATTGAATTTATTTCCTTTTGTAGACCGAGTGGTATTTTATGTTTGAAATTTAATTTGTTTGATCATTTTAGAAATACATTGCCGCATCTGTTTGTGATCTCTCATGTTGACATCTCCCTCCTCTCCCTTATCCATTTCTCACAGTGATCCCCTGTTTATTGCCATTTGTTTATTTTCGTTTATCTGATTGATGGTCAGATCTTAGACTGGCGTGTCTTTGAATTTATTATGGTAATTCCCTCCTGTATCCTGTTTTGAGAATTTATGTCTTTGAGCGTTCCCCAAATTTTGGTTCCATCTTGGAGTTATTTCATTGGTCCTTTATAGAAAAAGGGGAGGAGTTGTCAAAGATGAGACATGCGGGATTGATAATTATTTGACACTCTCACTTTGGATTTCTTTTTAAAATGATGTTTCTTTAATTGTGATTTTGAACTTTAATAAATTCTAAATTTTAAAACTGGATATTTTTATTTACGTTACATTACGTAACCAATATTACGTAATCACAACACCTGTCATATTCAGGGGAATATGCATCCGACGTCCTGGTATCTCATCATAACCGATTTAATCCTACTGCAAACGCGATCAAAGTATTGAAAGTCCTGAAAAGCGATTAGCAAGCTCGTCGTCAACTTGCATTGTTCATATTTTTGCACTAGAGATTTAATGCAAGCTCAGAAAAAAATCAACATTTTAGTTTCAGACAAGTCAATATCCCCGGCCCTTTTCTCGAATACCGACGTGTTTTGTCTCTAAAATGATTTTTCTAATGTCAACCCATTAATAGGATGTGCAAAATTGTACAAGTATCGTATTATAAAACGAATGTTTCAAGTTTGAACTCCTAGTGTGTCGAGCATAGGATTGCAGTTTTTTAAATCAAGCCATTTTCAGTTCGGAAAACGTATGAAATAAACACCAAGTGTTTCAGCTTGAACTCGCATAGTACCGACTGAGTTAAAATTTATATAACCATCTTTCAAATTTGTTTACATTAAAGATGGAGGGAATCCAATCATTGCTCAACTTTAGATCTAAACTCAGAATATCTTGCTTAAAATGAACACCACGGTATAAGTTTAAGGTGGTATGGGACACTTCCATGTTGTGACGTATTGTTTATCGAAATAAACAATCAAACCAAGTGTATTCATATATCCTAAAATTGTCACCTAACAGCGTAGCGCAGTGGGTAAGAGGATAAGAGGGTGTACTACGAATCTGTAAGTCATGAGTTCGAATCCCGCTGGGGTTTTACAATTTTTACCTCTCAAAATATTTTTGAAAGCTGTTTTTGTTGTAATGTTAAATACATAATGTATATTCAATTGTAAAATTTGAAAATTCTAAACCGATGAAAGTATCTCAATTATAATGTACTTTAATCCACATTAATATCGATGTATGTACACTTGATTGTTAGACCTGCCCAGCATTCAGTACTCTTTAAGTTTAAGAGTACTGAATCTTCACAAGATTCGAATATTTTCTTTCTCATTTTTCATCAACTCCATTAAAATCTACATAACCAGTATCCTTTCATCCATTTTATGAAAGGAATAAAGATCGGGTTCGAGTACATAGTTTCTACTTTCGGTTTGATATGAGTTACCTTCTTGACTCTCTCGAGACAAAAGAGGACATTGACAGAGCTATAACAAAGACTACTGATATTGTGTTGGTACTGAGATTTGGGAGGAATGAAGACTCAACATGTTTACAGCTGGATCATTTGGTAAGATTCAAGTGGAAGCTAACAGTATGATTTGATACCGACAAACAGTCTTCAGAGTAGTAAAGACATGGCCAAGAGCAGTCAGAATTATCTGATGTTTTCCTGGCCTTTTAAATGATTTTGATATTTTACATGCCAGGAAAAAGTCAGAACCGGCGCCAGTAGGCCTACGAAAACTGAAAATTATCCGCCTCCAAATGGAAGCGGCATTCTTGGCTCTATTTTGAAATAAATATACATTTCATACATTAAAATCAATAAAACAGCTTAAATATAATTTTACTGCACATTTTGATAACCACACTGATGAACAATAATGTTGTTGACTTATTTTTTTACCAGATTTCTTAAATGAATGAATTATTAAAAAATCAAGGAAAACATCAGATATTTCCGACCAGATCAAGGGTAATTATTGGTGATGATAATCTCATTTGTCGCCTCATTGAAGAGACACCAGTCAATTTTTTTAGTCTCGTTAACTTTTCCTGAGATTTATCTTGGAGCACTGTCAAGAATATTTGCTAGAACCATAATAACTTGAAATGAAAACATCAATCTGAAAATATCTTTCTCATTTATTTACAACAAATTGAAAAAAACTGCAGACACCTGTGTTCTCACTTATTACAAAACATGAATGATTTTTGCTCTGTGTCACACTTACAATAATATTTGTTATTTAATGTTATTATTCCAATTTAAGCAAAGTCATTATAAATTAGATACATGTACACTCGAACTTTCACGCACATACATGAATTTCACCTGCAGAAACCCATGACAAGTTGACAACAAATTTAAACTGATTTACAAGATCGACAAAAATTGCAAAAGATAACAACAAAGAACGGGACATTTGAAAATAAATTTATGAATTCTTAAAAGATAATAAAGATTGTAGATAATTTTGGTCATGAACCGTTTATTCTAGCTTGCCAAGTGTGCAGCAGAGCTTGCCAACATGGCGCGGATCTTCATTGTTGACGTCGACAAGGTTCCAGTGTATACCAAGTATTTTGACATCACCCTGATTCCCTCCACGGTCTTCTTCTTTAATGCTCAGCACATCAAGGTTGATTGGGGGTAAGACATTTAGAAGTAATTTAGTTTTTTTTTTTTTACAGAGTTCTCAAAGTCAAATATACTGTTACATGTAATATATCTGATCTTACAGCATGTATTCTGTATAGTAATTGATTCTTCATATGATATGATTGCATTGCTGTTAAGTTTCATTCTCATACCAAAA
This sequence comes from Magallana angulata, assembly GCF_025612915.1. NCBI lineage: Eukaryota > Metazoa > Mollusca > Bivalvia > Ostreida > Ostreidae > Magallana > Magallana angulata. Next base: position 10,318,139 of record NC_069118.1, read on the forward strand.
AATACACTTCAAACCAACTTATCAAGTTTGATATCCTGGATGTTTGCTAATTATTATACATTTGGTCCATCTAATATTTTTTTCCCAAAACCAATGTTGTAATCATTAATGCATAACATCTACATGTGAAATGTAAAGAGGTTTATTCAGGTAAACCTCTTTGACACAGTTGATTCACACACTTAAAAAGCAGTCACCCAAAGAGTTTTGTTTACATTTTTTGTTCATTTTCCCCTGAAGAGTCAAGAAGTGATTAGGATACAAGTACATACATCATTATTAGGATTATTGTATAATTAAGTTTACCAATATGTTTTGCAGCACACCAGATCATACCAAATTTGTTGGAAGTTTTCGGAACAAGCAGGATTTGATCGACGTGGTAGAAGTTATTTACAGAGGAGCAATGAAGGGCAAGGTCATTGTAACTAGTCCTCTTGACCCAGCAAATGTACCAAAATACGAACTTATATACAAGGATATCTGAAGCAAGTGATGTTAATAGCAACCTACCGAAATACTAATTTGCACAGGCATCTGAAGCGAGTTGTATCAGTAACCTACCCAAATACATACTCATATACAAGGACATCTGAAACAAGTGATATCAGTAACCTGCCCCCCCAAAAATACTCTATAGAAGGACTTCTGAAGCGAGTCATATTTGCTTGCTTATCAAGCATGTGGTAAATAGCTCAATTAAGCTTGTGACTGGGTTATTGAGCAAAACATCAGTCAACAAACAGTGCACTAAAACTAGAGACTTGAAGTCCTCAGATTATGCTTTAGTATGTGAGCATGTGGACATGAATGCATGTTAGGTTGTATTTTTACCAGAGTATGACATGCGCCATGGGGGGGGGGGTGTCTCCCATCCTTAAAAACTCAAATTTCTTAAATATTATATACATAGTGTAATTACCTAAAAAATGCCTTGGACCACCTTGGCAAACTTCATTTACCCACCGGTACCCCTCAGACCCCCTCTCCCTCCCCAGAAAATTTTTCTGATCAGTGCATGAATGTGTAAAACTTATTTACCTTATGCATATGAACAAAATTTCAACAATTACATGTACTGTACCTGCTTTTATTTAGTTGTTTCGAAGATAATATGCATTTTGTGTATTAAAGATATCATTATATAAATATATTTCTCTGTTGGAACTCTTGTATTCCATTTCTGTTGTACAGTGTATATTGATATGATTACCATACATGAGGCACTTTTAGCTTTGAGATATCAATGTCGATGAATGAATTTCAAATATCATGACCATTTTCAATATTTAAATTGTACATCATTTTACCCCGAAATGTATTTAAAAGTCAATTTTTTTCTATATTTTTCCAGAGAAACGATAGAAAATGTTTTTTGGCTACAAATATGATATTTTAGAGCTTAAATTTTGGTCTCAGTAGATGTATAGTATAGTAAGCTATAAATACATGCCAGAGATATTCTGGTAAAAAAAAAAAATTATTTAATTAAACATTTTTTAATGGTAATTTAAATTGTATTCGTTTACACAGGTGCTTGAGGACAGGACCCCCTTTCATCCCCCATCATCTAGTGTAGACCCCGTGACTTTACTCCTTTTTTTTCAATGAATTATCCATAATCTGTTATATATTTCTGATCTAATTTACACCTTCATTCCGAAAAAATTACCGGTACCTAAAACAAATATTTTCTTAAAATTAAACCCACTTTATGTATAAAATCAACGTAATATTATGTTCGCAGCCAAAACTAGTTTTTTTGGTCTTTATTAAAATATGCAAAATTATTCTTATAAAATAACTGAAAGCCGATATCGGTCTCTTTTTGTAAAATCATATTTTAAAAAAGATCTCTATAGATCTTATTAATAATATATTGAACTGCTGAGCCACCTAAATAAATTCTCTATCTGAAGGCCCGGCCCCTGATAACTAACTGGCGTTATAACCATAACATTATGCTGAACTTTTTATAAGACAACAAAATTGGTACGGAAAAATAATACAAGATAATGGTTGAATGTATTGTTTATTTCAAAAGTTCAAAAGAAACTACATCATAACATGGAGGTGTCCCTCGCAGCCGTACTGTTAGTTCACCTGATGACAGCAAAAACAATAACTCAAGAATATCTTGAAATAAATAATCAGTACTGAAAATATGATGTGCTCTTTTAGATCATGATCCACTTGTTCATCTATAACAATAACTGCATAGAGATTTACAAAGAATATAAAAATGAAAAAATGACAGGCAATCGGATATGCAGGGGTTTTTGGTTTTTTTTTTGCTAAAAATGAATATGTATGAAAATAGCTATTGTCGAATTGTAATTTCAGTTTGAATAAAAATACACCGAGTTTAAAAAAATATATTTTATCCACCACGTGTCGACACAGTAGAGCGGAATGAGATTTCGCAAACCTTTTTCGTAGTGTGTCATATATCATCTATTTTCTTTTAGGAAATACTTCACACGTGATTACTAGTACATTGTACTCATTGAATTTTTTTTATAAATATCTCCGGTTCCTCCCTCTGATGGTAATCCCCCCCCTCACTGAGTAGGGTTTGGACGGACTCCAATAATGAACTTGGCTTGTCCGTTCAAAAACTCTGGCCAGGTTACAGCACTACAAACAAAACAACGGCACATTAAAAGGGGCATGGTCACGATTTGGATCAAAAATTATTTTCCCGATTTTAATGTGTACAATGCTGCAGTATGGCATTTGTAATAGGCAACCAAAAATTTGAGTGTCATTTGTTGAGTTATATATCATGTTGTAAATTTTGAATTTACCGAGTGGCAGTAAATACTTGTCATGTTGTAAATTTTGTATTTACTGCCACCCTGTAAATTCAAAATTTATAACATGACATATAAACGAGTTACAAAGCTTGCAATTCTTTGCTTTATAAACAAATTTATAATTTAAAAAATTTAATTTTTGTTTACATTTTCAATGTTGAAGTAAAAATTCCGGTTTTAGACCTAAAATGAACGTGTGAAACGTTTTGAACTGTTTATTTATGCTAAAAACTAATAAAAAGATAGACAAATCAGCTTGAAAAGATTTTTTACTAGACTAAGTATATCAAACCTGCGTAAACAAAAACAGCGCAAGAGCCTTGTTTACATGACAAAGAATTGTGAGCCCTGTATCTTGCCAATAACTTTGCGACTAACTCTCAAATTTCATTTGCAATTCTTAACAGAAAAATTGAATTTGACCAAAATCGTGACCATGCCCCTTAAATAAACTGTTTCCAAGAGATCCGGGACACTTCAGAGTACTGAGTGACAATTAAGTTGAAAAATTGAATTTAATATGAATTAAATATATAGATTTTTTTATATACATGTAATTATATCACAGGCACATAGCATCACGGGGCGGGGGGGGGGGGGGGCTCTCCTCCCCAAATTGTGTATCACAATAGACAATTAAACTGTAAATGAACAAAATGACATAACAACACTAGAAGTTTTAGGTAGTAAGGACTATTCCCCCTTTCAAGAATAAGGATTTTGAATTTTTTGCTTGTCAAGATTTCGGATAAGTCTGCCCCTTTTGAAGACGATGCTACGTGCCTGTGTCTGTCTACCCACCCCGCGTCTTTAATGTCGAGGGCCATGGCGCGAGCTGTAGCATGGCGCGCATAAGACTCAATTACACTGCATCTTCTTCTGCAAGAACAAGCCATAAAAGGGGGATACATGTTTAAAAAATCTGCAAATTTGGAAAGAAAAAATTCATTTTCAAAAAAGATCATTTAAACCAGCATTAAACCAGTATGCGCAGATCTATAAGGATGGTTAGGAATCCCCTTCCCTGGAAAATTCAAATATTATGTACTTAATTTCTTATAATAAAATTACCGAAAATAGGTCTCAGACCCTCTATCCCCCCCCCCCCCCCCCAACTGGCAAACATCCGTCGGACCAGGAACGTATCACGTCCCTGATCGAATCCCTTGGGGAATAAATATCTGGATCCGCGCATGACTATTGTGTTTTTCCTTTACCTGTCGTTCATATTCACTTGGCCGAAGTAGTCACTGAACGCCTTCTTGGCCTCTAGCTCCGTCACCTTACCGTCCTTGTTGACGTCCATGTGGGCAAAGGCGAGCTTGGCCACCCGCACCTCCTTCTCTGTCAGCATATCTACGAGCTCCCTCTGTAAGGGAATAAGGCAGATCGAAATTGTATTATTTTAAGTAGAGGGGTGTATTTAGGAGTCATTAACCACAATTACATTTGTAGTTGGTGTAGTACCTTAAAATCTTAGCAATATCAGTTCTTTACATTGCGCTCTTTCTTTATGGTGATATTTTTTTTTGTCCCGTAAGATTTGGTTCATATAACGGTACCGTATTCTAATGTTCTTGGTGCAGCTTTGGTAGAGAACGACATTTAAAATGAACAATAAATACATTATAATAGTGATGATGCATGTATATGGGTTATTGCATTTTGATGACGATTAGGTGTATTGTTGATAAGTATTCTGTATTCCTCCCTACCTGATCCCGCATGGCGAGTTTCACTTTCGCTTGGTAGTTTAGAAACTCCCACCAATCAATGATCCCGTTTCCATCCCTGTCAGCCAATCGGAACTCTAGATCCAAGTGTTCGTGGTCCTCCTCAGACAATTGTTGGCCCAATTGCTTTTTCTTGAAGTTTTTGAATTCGCCTGGTGATATTTGACCGTCTGGGGTAAAAATCATTTATTGTGAAATTGAATTTGTGGAAATGCTTAACATTTTAAAGATTTAATATTTTGTTTAATATCAACTTAGGATGCTTGTTTTTTGTATAGATATTACTTAAAAAAATATTCATGTAACTTCAAATTTGGCTTCAAAAACTTTAGGTCAACACAAATCAAAATGATTTTAGGGTAAAATGCAACAAAACATCTCGAGATCAATTTATTTGTTGGCGATATATTAAATAGAAACGAAAAAAAATGTCCATTGACCACTTCTGTCCTAAAATGATGTTTAATTTTTAATCCTTCTAAATGGCATAAATACAAATATTTTAGATTACCTTTAGGTTTGATTTCCTCTTCAAATGTGTCGATAATGTCCTGCAGTTCTTCTTCTGTTAATAGCAAGCCTAAGTCGTCCTATGTAAATACAAAACAATTTATGAGCTCATAAATTACATTTTACTTTACTTTGATATATTAGTATTTATATATGTAAAACAGACGAACTGTCACATAGACAGAGATAGGACAGATAAGAAAAGGCCTTTCCATACATTACACCCTTTTATCTACAATTTAAAATCACTAAAAGGTAATAACTTATTTTTCGTTTTCATTCGGAAACAAGTATACATATTTGGCAAAACTCTCTCCCGTATGACCTAAATTGAATATTTTTACGCTTACATTTTTTTTATGTCTTAGATATTTGATAATGTTTCCTATACATGATATACAAATTTTAATAATTCTTACACAAGCTGGGCAGCTCCATCCGACGCTTGTGTTGGCTTTCTCCACAGCCTCGATATGTGACGGATGGATGTCCTTCATTTCCAGCACGCAGTCCTTGTGGAACACACTGTCACACACGCGGCAGGGGTACTCCGTCTCTACCTCCCGGAACTCCATCTTACAGGCGGAGCAGGCTATGGGCTCCTGTAACCATGGATAAACAGTCTTGTTATTACCTTATGTAGTTGTGGCATTTTTGATAACTGGTCACGCGTCTTTGTTAACTGGTGACGTTTTTGTTAACTGGTTACGTCTTTGTTAACTGGTCACGCGTCTTTGTTAACTAGTAACGTCTATATACAATAAAGTTACAACTTTAATGATCTGGATCTAGTTAAAAAAATATGGTTACCTCTTCACTGATCTGGTTTATACAATATGGTTACCTCTGCACTGATCTGGTTTATACAATATGGTTACCTCTTCACTGATCTGGTTTATGCAATATGGTTACCTATTCACTGATCTGGTTTATACAATATGGTTACCTCTTCACTGATCAGGTTTATACAATATGGTAACCTCTTCACTGATCAGGTTTATACAATATGGTTACCTATTCACTGATCTGGTTTATACAATATGGTTACCTCTTCACTGTTCAGGTTTATACAATATGGTTTCCTCTTCACTGATCTGGTTAATACAATATGGTTACCTCTTCACTGATCTGGTTTATACAACATGGTTAGCTCTTCACTAATCTAGTTTATACAACATGGTTACCTCTTCACTGATCTGGTTTAAACAATATGGTTACCTCTTCACTGATCTGGTTTATACAATATAGTTACATCTTCACTGATCTGGTTCATACAATATGGTAACCTCTTTACTGATCTGGTTCATACAATATAGTTACCTCTTCACTGATCTGGTTTATACAATATGGTTACCTCTTCACTGATCTGGTTTATACAGTATGGTTACCTCTTCACTGATCTGGTTTATACAATATGGTTACCTCTTCACTGATCATGGTTACCTCTTCACTGATCTGGTTTATACAATATGGTTACCTCTTCACTGATCTGGTTTATACAATATGGTGACCTTTTCACCTATCTGGTTTATACAATATGGTTACCTCTTCACTTGTCTGGTTTATACAATAATAACAATAAGATTACTTCTTCACTGATCTGGTTTATACAATATGGTTACCTCTTCACTGATCATGGTTACCTCTTCACTGATCTGGTTTATACAATATGGTTACCTCTTCACTGATCTGGTTCAAATGCTCCACGTCTCTGTGGTTTATATACAGGAAGCTTGCGCATGACTTCTTCCGGATATACCATTCTCGTGCATCAGGCTTCTCCTCGGAGAGATCCTTGGACGTCTTCTGCAAGTCTTCTTTCATTTCGCTGATAAAATCATTGATTTCCTCTCGCGCCTTCAGTCTATCCTTACAGTATTTTATCATAGAGCCCACAACTAAGGCTTTTGGCATGACTTTGGTATGCCAGCTTGAGACTTCATCGTCATCCATACTGAAATTCAGACGCTAATGACCATACGTTAGGTTACTCTGACCCACCAAATGTATCTAAGTTGGTTTATATACCCTCTTAGTTTGTGACTCGTCAGAAAAGTGGTTCAGAATATTATTTTTAATTACGAGAGGGAATTGAATGACCTGCAATCTACTTATGTAGAAGTCAAGACAATTATAAGGTTTATATTCAGTCAATGGTACGTCAGTGGATTAGGAATACAAAAGATTCTAATTCCTTTGCGATCTTTTCGCACTTTGTTGAATAATTCCAGTAATCCTAAATTATATAGAGGCTGTAACATCATTCATAAATATCGATGAACATTTGATGGATAGCAGAATGTGCAGATATCGTAAACAGTTTTTAAACACAGGACGTTCATATCGAAGAACTGTATTATATATATTCAGTCATCTTTATCTCTGCATGGAATAAATTTTAAAATAATAGTGTCCGAAGTGGTCCGATTAAAGTCTGAACCTTTTAATCCGATAACGACTTAATGGCCACACTGTTCACACCTGATGTGTAAATAGTTATGTAATACAGGTGTGAATTCCATACTAAATTAAATAATCTAAATCTTTCTTACCCTTTATTAATCCGATCAAAGACACTGAACCATTCATTCAACTAATAATAAGAAAACCTAAATGTAAATACCCATTTATTGTAATACTAGTAAACCATCTGCACTTGTCACATGGGTTGTTTTCTTTTTTGTTTTTGTTCAGCTTGGAAATATATTTCGAAAGGTCTTACTATACATGGAGATGCACTGAACGCGAAGTTCCTTTAAAGCTAATCTAAACCAATTAGCTTCCGTATTTAGATCGTTCTTTTTCTAAAACTGAGATCGCAATTTTAATATATAATATATATATGAATTTCAGAAAGTTAACGTTTGACCAATCATATAAATGTTTCAACTTCTGCGATGTCCTAAAAAAAACCCTTTTACGCGGAACTATTGGTCAATAATTTCTCAAAGAACACAGTAACGTCTTAATTTCGTTTTATTGGATTTTCTAGATAATTCTTTAACAAAACATATTCGATCTCTTTATTTTAGTAAATGGGTAATATACATGTATGTAAACTTTGTGACATTTAATATATAAAAATATGACAAATATATTAAATATTGTATGATAGATATTGTATGACACTGCAAACAATCAAATAGCAATTGAAAATTCAACGTTAAAAAAAAATATAATAAGCAATTGCTGTTATATACTTTTTCTATCAACCCTAACATACTAATCTACGCTAGCAAATCAAACGTCGTCTTGACAATCTCATCTCTGTTGTTAATGGCGTAGACATTCAATTCTGTATCGTTGTACTGTAGTCCGATTTTGATTTCTCGATTCGGAATCCCCAAGCCTTCTGTCATGTCAACAACAAGAGTTCCGAGCCTCAAACAGCCCGGGTCGTCCACAAACTTTGGACTTGGATTCTCCGTTTTGTAGATAACAACATCCAGTGTTGTAGAGTCTTTGTCCATGGTGAACGTCCTCATCGTACCTTTTTTATCTCGAGATAACTTTGCTCCAGCCCTAAGAAGGACCCAGAAATAGTCTTTACAAAACACCTCATCACCATCCCTGAATTTCTTGCTTTCTGGGTGCTTTGTTGGGTTAAACTGTACATGGGAGTCCATTCCATAGGTAAACCTACTTCGTCTCGAGTTGATGCTTGGTGTTATACCACGAGGCTTTGATTTTTCATATGTTGTGTGAATTTGAGACTGTCCGTACAATACTGCTCCTTCCAGAGTGGCGACTTCGGAGTTTTCTGGGCAGTAAAAGTTGGCGTTTTCCGGAAATACCTCTTTGAGACGGTCTTTAACTATATTTGGTACACTAAAGCCACCTACCAGTATAACATTGTTGATATCTTTCAGTTCTTCTGTTTTGAGCTTATTTTTAATGTGTCGGGATATTTCGTCAAGCGTACCATTAAAGAACCCCATCATATGTTTTGCAGGTATCTTTAACTTATCATGCTCTTTCACTGCCAAATCCATCGGGGTGTTTAGAGGAAAATCCTTGCCAAGATAATATGGCAATTTAATGACGACGAATTTGTTCTCTTGAACCATCCTAGCTTCAAAGGTCCTTTTCTTTTGTTCAAAAGCTCCCATTAGATCATAAAAATCTTCCGTATGAACCTTGCAAAACTCAGAAAACACAGGTTTTGTGAAGATTTCGCAGAGATACTCTTGGAATGCTATGTTGACATTCTCTCCTCCCCATGGCCCGCCATTGGCAGCGAACAGCTCGTCATAAGTGAAGTCGCGGCTCACCTCATGGGCCGTGATGTCAACCGTTCCACCTTTTTATAACAAACAGTACAATCTTGTATTTCAATAATTAAACAAGACCTTGGACTTTCAGTAGGATGTTACTATCTATTTCTTGCGTCAAAACAAGTTAAAAATGACGCGGTTTCAAGCGAAATTATGCACCGATCGCGTAGTCTTAGCGTAAAATCCAGACAAATCTTGTTGATTTCAGAGAGCTATGGCTGAATGGCCAGCAATGAAATAGACAGGCCTACGTCACAATGCTGTTTGACACAACAACCTAAAGTCCAATCTCTCAATTAAAAGGGTTCTACATACCCCACGCTCCAATATTACTTGACAATGCTTCGCGTAACGAATGATAGGGTATGCATTAAATACACAAAATAATGAAATGAATTAACAAAACCAATTTAATTCAGAAACATAAACTTAGTCTATGATACTAGTATTTTGGGACAAGCAGACAAACGGACATGAACTTTCCAAACACAAGTGAAACTTTTTTTTATAAAGACAGGAAATAAGAATGCTAACATAAAAGACGAACCTCCCATGTCCAGCAAGATGTACCGAGATCCGGGACCTACAATCCGCAGTGCTTGATTTTTGAGCGTATCTCTCAGTCCCTGGAGCAGAGTTCCACAATACAACGCGGCGCACTCCGGCTCCAGAGCTAAGATTATCTTCCTTATTCCAGCCTGTAGTATGTGTATGAATATTATTTTTATATAATTATACTTTAGTTATAAACTTGTTTACAATGTATAATATACTCATTCGAAACATGACGTGGAAGTTTGGTGGCTTAGTATAATGCTGTCAGTTACCGTACGATATAAATTAGCTAAGATGTACACTGAATGATTTGATTTTTATGGTCATTGAAACCTATTATTTATGATTTGAAAAAATAATCCCCAGAAAGTTCTTGAGATGAGCTTTTAGGACATTTCATACAACTATTTTTAAAAGAGGTTCAGTTAAGGACCGAATAAACTAAAGGTTACACGATCGAAGAGCTAACGACCTTCTCTGCTGCCTCCCTTATGAACTGCTTGGCCGAGTCGTCCCAAATGGCGGGAACAGTGATCACCCAGCGAATCCAATCATCCGGAACTCCTTTGGTGGCTTCTTCCAGTTGTTTGACAAATGCGCTTTTCAGGTGACTAAACATTAACGTAAACAGAGTGATCGCAGAAATTGTATTCCCTCGGCAGTCTTCAATTACAAGATCCCTCGTTGTTTTCTGTAAAAAAAATAATCAGGAAAATTTGACTCTTACTTTGCTTAAAAATTTAGATACAAATTAAGGTTGGACGGGAGTGGAAAGGAGAGGAGCGCTGTCCCTCTTTTTGACATTTTTTCTATTAGTTACTTGTACATAATAATAAATAAGTTAGAATGAATTGACCCCTCCAATTTTATTTTGACAGCATTAAAATCATAGGAATTTAAGATAACACAATTTAAAACCCTTAAAGACAAGGCTTTTGATATACTATAAGTACTTGAACGATTGTAGAAGTGAGTTCTTTTATTTTTATTCTATTTTCTTGTGGTAGGTCGGCCCTCGTTCAAAAACAATGCTACCCACCCGTAAGGTGCCAATTCCAGACCGGTATTTTACGTACAACATACCTTATCACTGGCATTGTACAGGGTCATCTTAAAGTTCTTGAACAATTTCCAATCTCTCTCTCCATTGCTGCACTTCTCGCCATAAGTGTCCTCAGCCGTTTTACCAAACGAGTGGAATGAATCGTCTGGAGTTAACAATATCGATGTCGGCACCTTTCCAAGTTGCTGTAACATATGTAATTTATTCGTATTATATTACTTTTATGAAACTTTATCAGAATGAAATGAGAACGTGTGTCTCATATGATTACTACACATTTCTTTTTAAACATCTTCAGAATTAAAGAAGAGGGGAAAATGATACATAGAAATACATGCAAATAGTAAACAATTTCAACTGACAAAAACCTCAAAAATAAAAAATGTGTTTTGTAAATGTGTATCATATGTAACCACATGAATATGCATTTGTAAAAGCTTTTCAGCAAAATATTTTGTGGAATATAGGGAAAAAAGGATGTCTTAGCTATCTTTAATATCATCGACCGGATTTGAGTGTGTTATGTGCTGATCACTTTAATCAGGTTTTATAAACATTACATGATTCTCAAAACAATAAATCTAGCAGGCATTATAAAATTCAAGCTGACTGGAATTCGACGTAATCATGTGGAATCTATTCCGGATATCTGGACAATATTTATCGATTCCGGGTAAAACACTAGTATCCCCCTGTGTCCGAACGAATGAATCAAAAGCATTGAGAACTATTGACGTAACACATCACATCTGTCGCGACCAAACACAGACGTGTATCTTGAGAGGTGAATTCCTAACATCTGACAGGTATGTAAAGATAATAATGTCAAATGTTAAAATAATTTTCAGTTGTCTTTATTTGTACTTTTTTCTATTTAATTGTAACACTTCACTTTCCTATAGTACATGAACTTCCTTTCTACTTCTGTCCTTAACACTTCATTTTATAACTTCTGTCTCCAAAACTAGTACCTCATTTAAATTCCTGGCGATGACACCCCATTTATATGTGTTTAACACTTCATTCCTATTTCTGTTATACATCACATTCCTTTGCCTGTTACACTTCATAACTATATCCGTTACTGTTCATTCATATGACCGTAATACTTCATTACTATGACTGTTACACTTCATTACTATGACTGTTACACTTCATTACTATGACTGTTACACTTCATTACTATGACTGTTACACTTCATTACTATGACTGTTACACTTCATTTCTATGACTGTTACACTTCATTACTATGACTGTTACACTTCATTACTATGACTGTTACACTTCATTACTATGACTGTTACACTTCATTACTATGACTGTTACACTTCATTACTATGACTGTTACACTTCATTACTATGACTGTTACACTTCATTACTATGACTGTTACACTTCATTACTATGACTGTAACACTTCATTTCTATGACTGTTATACTTCATTACTATGACTGTTACACTTCATTACTATGACTGTTACACTTCATAACTATGACTGTTACACTTCATTACTATGACTGTAACACTTCATTACTATGACTGTTACACTTCATTACTATGACTGTTACACTTCATTACTATGACTGTAACACTTCATAACTATGACTGTTACACTTCATTTCTATGACTGTTACACTTCATTACTATGACTGTTACACTTCATTACTATGACTGTTACACTTCATTACTATGACTGTTACACTTCATAACTATGACTGTAACACTTCATTACTATGACTGTAACACTTCATAACTATGATTGTTACACTTCATTACTATGACTGTAACACTTCATTACTATGACTGTTACACTTCATTACTATGACTGTAACACTTCATTACTATGACTGTAACACTTCATAACTATGACTGTTACACTTCATTTCTATGACTGTTACACTTCATTACTATGACTGTTACACTTCATTACTATGACTGTTACACTTCATTACTATGACTGTTACACTTCATAACTATGACTGTAACACTTCATTACTATGACTGTAACACTTCATAACTATGACTGTAACACTTCATTTCTATGACTGTGACACTTCATAACTATGTCTGTTACACTTCATTACTATGACTGTTACACTTCATTACTATGACTGTTATACTTCATTACTATGACTGTGACACTTCATTACTATGACTGTGACACTTCATTACTATGACTGTTACACTTCATTACTATGACTGTTACACTTCATAACTATGTCTGTTACACTTCATTACTATGACTGTTACACTTCATTACTATGACTGTTACAATTCATAACTATGTCTGTTACACTTCAAAACTATGTCTGTTACAATTCATAACTTTGTCTGTTACAATTCATAACTTTGTCTATTACACTTCATTTTTCTGTCTGTTACACTTCATAACTATGACTGTTACACTTCATTACTATGACTGTTACACTTCATTACTATGACTGTTACACTTCATAACTATGTCTGTTACACTTCATTACTATGACTGTAACACTTCATAACTATGACTGTAACACTTCATTTCTATGACTGTTACACTTCATTACTATGACTGTTACACTTCATTACTATGACTGTTACACTTCATTACTATGACTGTAACACTTCATAACTATGACTGTAACACTTCATTTCTATGACTGTAACACTTCATAACTATGACTGTAACACTTCATTACTATGTCTGTTACACTTCATTACTATGACTGTTATACTTCATTACTATGACTGTTACACTTCATTACTATGACTGTAACACTTCATTTCTATGACTGTTACACTTCATTACTATGACTGTTACACTTCATTACTATGACTGTTACACTTCATAACTATGTCTGTTACACTTCATTACTATGACTGTAACACTTCATTACTATGACTGTTACACTTCATTACTATGACTGTTACACTTCATTTCTATGACTGTTACACTTCATTACTATGACTGTTACACTTCATTACTATGACTGTTACACTTCATAACTATGTCTGTTACACTTCATTACTATGACCGTAACACTTCATAACTATGTCTGTTACACTTCATTACTATGACCGTAACACTTCATAACTATGACTGTAACACTTCATTTCTATGACTGTTACACTTCATTACTATGACTGTGACACTTCATTACTATGACTGTTATACTTCATTACTATGACTGTTACACTTCATTACTATGACTGTTACACTTCATTACTATGACTGTTACACTTCATTACTATATGACTGTTACACTTCATAACTATGTCTGTTACACTTCATTACTATGACCGTAACACTTCATAACTATGTCTGTTACACTTCATTACTATGACCGTAACACTTCATAACTATGACTGTAACACTTCATTTCTATGACTGTTACATTTCATTACTATGACTGTAACACTTCATTACTATGACTGTTACACTTCATAACTATGTCTGTTACACTTCATTACTATGACTGTTACACTTCATAACTATGTCTGTTACAATTCATAACTATGACTGTTACACTTCATAACTATGTCTGTTACACTCATCCCTATGACTGTTACACTTCATAACTATGTCTGTTACACTTCATTTTTCTGTCTGTTACACTTCATTTCTATGTCTGTTACACTTCATTACTATGACTGTTACACTTCATAACTATGTCTGTTACACTTCATTACTATGACTGTTATACTTCATTACTATGACTGTTACACTTCATTACTATGACTGTTACACTTCATTACTATGACTGTTACACTTCATTACTATGACTGTTACACTTCATAACTATGTCTGTTACACTTCATAATTAAGACTGTTACACTTCATAACTATGTCTGTTACACTTCATTTCTATGACTGTTACACTTCATTACTATGACTGTTACACTTCATTACTATGACTGTTATACTTCATTACTATGACTGTTACACTTCATTACTATGACTGTTACACTTCATTACTATGACTGTTACACTTCATAACTATGTCTGTTACACTTCATAATTAAGACTGTTACACTTCATAACTATGTCTGTTACAATTCATAACTATGTCTATTACACTTCATTTTTCTGTCTGTTACACTTCATAATTATGACTGTTACACTTCATTACTATGACTGTTACACTTCATTACTATGACTGTTACACTTCATAACTACGTCTGTTACACTTCATTACTATGACTGTAACACTTCATAACTATGACTGTAACACTTCATTTCTATGACTGTTACACTTCATTACTATGACTGTTACACTTCATAACTATGACTGTTATACTTCATTACTATGACTGTAACACTTCATTTCTCTGTCTGTAACACTTCATTTCTATGACTGTTACACTTTATTACTATGACTGTTACACTTCATTACTATGACTGTTACAATTCATAACTATGTCTGTTACACTTCATTACTATGACTGTAACACTTCATAACTATGACTGTAACACTTCATTACTATGACTGTTACACTTCATTTCTATGACTGTTACACTTCATTACTATGACTGTTACACTTCATTTCTATGACTGTTACACTTCATTACTATGACCGTAACACTTCATTACTATGACTGTAACACTTCATAACTATGACTGTAACACTTCATTACTATGACTGTTACACTTCATAACTATGTCTGTTACACTTCATTTTTCTGTCTGTTGCACTTCATTTCTCTGTCTGTTACACTTCATTTCTATGTCTGTTACACTTCATTACTTTGACTGTTACAATTCATAACGATGACTGTTACACTTCATAACTATGTCTGTTACACTCATCCCTGTGACTGTTACACTTCATTACTATGACTGTTACAATTCATTACTATGACTGTTACACTTCATAACTATGTCTGTTACACTTCATTTCTATGACTGTTACACTTCATTACTATGACTGTTACACTTCATTACTATGACTGTTACACTTCATTTCTATGTCTGTTACACTTCATTACTATGACTGTTACACTTCATTACTATGACTGTTACAATTCATAACTATGTCTGTTACAATTCATAACTATGTCTGTTACACTTCATTACTATGACTGTTACACTTCATTACTATGACTGTAACACTTCATTTCTATGACTGTTACACTTCATTACTATGACTGTTACACTTCATTACTATGACTGTTACACTTCATTTCTATGTCTGTTACACTTCATTACTATGACTGTTACACTTCATTACTATGACTGTTACAATTCATAACTATGTCTGTTACAATTCATAACTATGTCTGTTACACTTCATTTCTATGTCTGTTACACTTCATTTCTATGTCTGTTACACTTATTCCTATGTCTTTAAACTACTTTATTCCTATATCTGTTACACTTCATTCCATGGTCTGTTACACTTGATGACTATGCCTGTTACACTTATTCCTAGTCTTATTAAACTCAGTACATGTATGTTCATTTTTATAATGCTATTTTTTTCAAATTCATTTTTGTAAATTTAAAAAGATGATGCAAATAAATAGAATAATTAGTAATTACTTAATGCAGCTATGGTTAATAGCCAGCTAGATTAAAGTGTATTGTAGATTAATTGATTTTCCCAAACCACGGCTCAAAATAATTTGAGATATGACATTTTAAGTCTCAATATTTTTTATGTTTATTTCCCTGTAGAATAGGTATCCATTGATATCGCCATAAATCATAGACCCTACAATGATGCACCTATTTAAATGAAGGGGCCGTAAATCATTTAATGGGTCTTGAATATCACATAGCTCCATAGCTCCTATTTAAACAAACTACACACACCAATCAAGAATCCAACGCATGATAACATTTCAATGGACAGTAATTTACATTTAGGAGTATATTTCTCTAGAGTCAGTTGACTGGTTATTGCACAGGCCTGAAGCACGGGGGGGGGGGGGGGAGGGGATAGACATATTCCATAAAGAACAGAGGACATTATTGTTTCCAATTTTTAAATAAGTGAAATCCTTGACAAGTTTTCATATTTTCAATGGTATTCATTTCGCAATCTACAACCGCAAAATTGTTATCAATTATTCAGAGTGGCGTTATCCCTCCCTTTCCAGACATCTCATCTTTTCTATGAATTGGTCACATTGCAAAAAATTAAGTACTACCCCGCCTAAGAATCATGCAGAGCTCAATGTGTAACTGATTAATGACATATCATCGAATTTGATAATACTTCAGCAAAATGATGTTAAGCTTACTTGTAAACCTTTGTATCATTTCTGTATCAATATGCGTTTGTGAAAAATTATCACATTTCCAGAAAGACTATATAAATCATAGTAAAATAAGCTCATTTTAAAATAAAATATTTTCTATATCCATCCCAACTTTAACAAAATTACACAATAGTAGTATACATTGATTAAATCCTAGTTATTCCTATAAATTTCACAAGAGGCAAATCCTATATTTTATTGAGAATTCAACCATGGAAGTTCTATTGTTTTTTAAATGTTCAAAGGGAAGTTACTCTATACGTTATATCAAGAACATGAAGAAAGTACAGTTAAGGCAAATTGGGCCAATTAAAAGAATAATAAACACTTTTTTTATTCTTTGCAAGAATAATTTCTTTAAAATCAAAAATTTAAGCTTTAAAACTAAGAAATATTTTTACTCATATTCACTGCGAGACTGTTGTTACTTTCATTGTCAAAGTCAAAACATGAAAGAAAATGACAGACAACATTATATAAATAGTGCCTGTTTGGGAGGGTAACAGTTGAAATTGATACCCCGAGAAAACCACGCGAAGCGGAGGTTGACAATGGTTTTCGAGGGGTGTCAATTTCAACTGTTATCCTCAAAAACAGGCACTATTTATTTTGTTATACTGATTGTCTTAATTTTTAAGAAAATTTTACTGCTTTTATATAGGAATAACGTGAATTCTACAGCGAACCGTACGCGCATAATTTTCGCGCATGTAATATTTTTTAATGTTACCCGTTGCTAAGTGCGTTGCTAACGCTGAGGGTAATAGAACGGATTATGAACTGCGTCTTAACCAATCAGATTTCAGTATTTAACATGAAAGTATAACAACATAAAATGTTGATTATCTGTGTTTTCTAACATTAAGTGTGATAAATATCATCTTTATCCAAAGGATACAGGTGTTATTTCTTTAAAAAATTGCAACATACAGCACACTTAAAATCTGTAAAAGTTTCTAAATTCATAACAGTAATAGGCATTTAAGCACTCAAAATAGATGTTTCTATGGAACATGTGTATCCTAGTAGTATCTAAAACACAAATTGAAGCCAATGAAGGTTTATTGATGTTTACTGCAGATATCTTAATATGTTTATAAAGAAATTAACTGAATTTTGTATTTTGAATAAATCGCCTCCTGCATGATTTTAAGGCGGATTAGTACGTAACAGATTAATTAAAATAACAAAAGAATTTATTTAATCTGCTTATGAAGATTTTTGAAGAGTGTGCCTTTCAAAAACGATGCTATGTGCTTGTTCCATGCAGGCATACCTGGTTATTGTCAATTTTCATGCCGTAGATCCTCAGTGGGTCAGTCTCATAGCTGTCCCTCTGTGCGTAAGCATATCCCGTGTACGAGGTCCCAAAGTCAATGGCCACCACAAACAGGTCGCTGTTTTTCTCCCTGGGGGTCGCCTTTTCGTGTTGTTTTCCCTTATCCCTGGGTTTCTTTCTTTCACGTGTTTCATTCATGGTTGGTTATTTGACTTACCGACCTCGAATTACCCGTTTTGTGAAAACCTTGAAAACGGTAAAAATTCTTTTTGTCAATTCAAATCTTGGGATCTCTATGATTAGATTTGAGCTACATTAAACGTTAATATTTCTTTTTTTTCAATTCATTGACAAAAAATGACTATTTTGAACACTTGTCTATAAGTATTTTGTCCATTAGGGGGAAGTCTTATTAGGAGTCTGACTTATCAAACAACAAAAGTACATTTTAAAAAAAAATCATTTTTTTTTTTAATTTGCTACGAGTCAAATTTTCTCCTTTTTTTCTCGCTATTGTTCAAAACGTAAAAATAGAACAAATTTAACAAGACCTTGGACTTTCGGCTGGACGTAGCTATCTATATCTTGCGTCAAAACAAGTTAGAAATGACCCGGTTTCAAGCGAAATATGCACAAATTGCGTAGTCTTTGCTCAAAAGCCAGACAAATCTGGTTGATTTCAAAGAGCCATGGCTGAGTGGCCAGCAATGAAATAGACAGGTCTACGTCACAGTGCTGTTTGACACAGCTTGCCAAAGTCCAAGCTCTTGTTAAAATGGTTCTAAGTAATTGGTTTTTAATGTACTGTTTTGGTGGATATGTGGCCCACTGTAGGAAAGTATCAACTTACAAATTGCAAGTTGACATAAATATCTGATAAATCTACTTATAAATCTGATGAGCCTACATAATTATCTGACAGGTTTTGGTAGATCTACGTCTCCATAGTAAAAAGAAACAAGTATTTTGAATTTATACTATAGATGGCACATACATGATTAGCTACATCAATTTTTGTCCAAACGTTAGGGGAAAGATAATGGTCAGACCTTACTAAAAAAAGATGAATTTAGGTATTTTTTTTTTCAATAGCCACCAACAATTACATTATAGTTATATATATTGTCAGTTCGCTGGTTGAAAATTTCATTCATATACTTAAACAACTAAATCAATAAAAGTATATCATATTCAGTGAATAATGAAATCATCTCTTAGATCCTCGTTATAAAGAAATCACCACATATTTACATATTTACTAGATTAAGATCAATCGTTCCATTATTGTTAATGAGACAGATACATACATGTACCTACATACTGAACTTAATAGATATTTACGTATTTACAAGTTTATGTCGTAGGTTAACTTTCATAGTTAGAATGAACTTCAATCAATAAAAGTATACCATATTCAATTTATAATTAAATCATCTCTTCGATTCCTTCCAAATATCCATATTACTTACGTGTGTCTTTGACATTTCCGCTAACATCTAATTTTGAAATCACCACATATTTACAAAACTACATTTGTAATTGACATTTGATGCAACAAATTCCGTGAAATTTTACTTCCTTCTTTGGTATTAGTGCAAGTTGTTTCTTGTTTTGAACTGTATTTTGAAGCGAACCTCCATTTAACGATATACTGATTATTTACTGCAAGCTGGACCTTTAAACTTTAAAACCCATTTATTGATCAATTGTTTTCGAATACCCGTATACACGTTCATCCACATATCTACATCAGTGTATGGTGATCATTTATTCTTTTTTTCTATACTTCTGGAAAATTTGTAGTATATATAAAATAATTGATGAGTTAAGATTTTAACATGTCATAAAGCTCATGTACAATTTACATTAACATATTGAATATAGAATTCTGGTTTATCTTCCCATACTCTCTTAGAATAAGTATTTACATTGTAATTCAAATAAATTTCTTTTCAGAAATTCTGGAATCATATCTTATCCCTAAACTATATCAAATAAAATATTGGAATAACAAAATCAAGGAGAAATGATTCAGATGAATACCATAAAAACAATATTCAACACCCTTCTTTTGATGTCAACACTTTCCAAAGTCAATGGAACTGTTCGACAATTCCACTTACATTTGTACGGTGAGGTTTCCGAGGAATACGGTCCCCATATACTGTGCCAGATTCCCAATGTTTCAAAGAGCGTCTGTGCTTCCATGTGTCTAGAAAACGCCAAATGCCACGCGGTGGAAATCTGTAACCACGGAGTCTCAAGGTGTCGCATAACAACGGGACAACATTCGTCCCCGATGTCCAACAGCTCCAGGTCAACATGTCAGCTCTATCGTCTGGTAAGTCAAAGGAATCATTCTTTAAGTATTATGACATGATAATTTTGGTCGGGCCTTGTCAAATCGAATAAAATCCGAAGGGCTTTATGATAGATTTGACCACGCTGCGACAGAAATTATCACTTCATAATATTTAACGAATGATTCCCTATTACTTATATTTAGATTATTTTCAATTTCTACACTTGAATACAATATTTATATATTAAAACCACTATTTTGGCATGTAGCACATGCTATATGTATTACTACGCAGCTAAACCAATACCGTTTTTCGGTTATGCTATAAGACACTCCCAATTTGTGTCGCTCATCTTTTATGAAATTATTTGGTTTTAGGCTTCAAAGCCCTGGGACCATAAAACTTAGACGAGCTAACTTTTGATCTCAGTCTCACTTTTACAAAAGGAATAGATAGTGGGAAAATGAGACTGAGAACAAAAATGAGCTCGTCTAAGTTATATGGTCCCAAGGCCTTTGTAATGTTTTCACAGACAGAGACAGCAGAAAATGTAAATATTATACAAAAAAGGCTCGATATTACTGCAATCAGTCATTAATACTACACTCATCACTACTACAGTTTTGATTAATAATTTCATCGATAGATTGATTGATTGATTTGCTTTGTTCTTTTCCGACCTGATTCCTTGTTTGCTCACCTGACGGTCTTTACTGGCACCGCAACGATTCAGTATTTAATTGCAGTAACCCAGTTTCATTGACATCGGTAACAATTCAGAGTACAATGAAATAAAACTACTTATAAAACTAAGTTTTAAAAACGGCAAATAAAATAAGGCAATGCCTTTGCATGTACAATATTTTTATCACAGGTTATATATTTTATATTTTTGGTTGCATCATTTTTAAACAGTAGCCGTTTATTATTACATATACCTCGATATACTAGTTACTTTATAATATTTCGGGTCTTGGCCGTTTGTTAGTATATTTTCACTGTAGGATCTCAATGGAAACTTATCCAATAAAACAGGTTTGACATAATGTTGGATTAAAACGTGAATTAAAATATCGTAGTTTGTTTTTGACAAACTAATTCGACAACCATGGATTATGTATTTAAAAGGTAATATTTAAGTAATACTCGTAAAGTGAAACATGTGTATAGCATATGATATGGTTTGCTTTAAGTTCATTTAATTTTATTCTAACGGCGTTTTAAAGTATTTTATAATTGCTGTAAATATACATAACTGTACGAATTGCTAGTTTGTGTTTCTTCTAGGGCAATCCTTGCAGGGAAGGCTATTGGGATAGGCTACAGAACACATGTACTCAAAGTAAGTGAACCACAATATAGGTGTGGTGTGGTGTGTTCTTAATTTGGTAGAATTATCATTATAAAACTTACTTTAGTTCCATTATGTACCTTATGACTACTAGTAACATTATAGAACACATACACTTCTAGCAGAAAGTTCAACTATCACTTTTACTATGACCTCTTCTACCATCCCCAAAAGACTTATTCTACCATCACGTAAAAATTTGTTGTAAAACCTCGTAAAGACTTGTTGGTCAACCACGTAAAGACTTGTTCTACCATTAAGTAAAAAACTTGTTGTACAATCACTAAAGACTTGTTCTACCACATGTAAAGACTTGGTCTGTCATCACGTAAAGACTTGTTGCACAACCACGTAAAGACTTTTTCTACCATTAAGTAAAAAACTTGTTGTACAATCACTAAAGACTTGTTCTGCCATCACGTAAAGACTTGTTGTACAATCACAGTCATTAAGACTTGTTCTACCATCATCATATCAGAACTTGTTCTACCATCATCGATCGTAATACAATCACATACAAACTCGTTTTACCTTCAGGTATAGTCTTGTTCTACCATCGCGTAAAGACTTGTTGTATAATCACCTTAAGACTTGTTCTACCATCATCATATAAAGACTTGTTCTACCATCATCATATAAAGACTTGTTCTACCATCACATAAAGACTTGCTTTATCATCACCTAAGGACTTGTTCTACCATCGCGTAAAGACTTGTTGTATAATCAACTTAAGACTTGTTCTACCATCATCATATATATACTTGTTCTACCATCATCATATAAAGACTTGTTTTATCACCACGTAAAGACTTATTCTATCATCACGTAAAGACTTGTTCTACCATCACATAAAAATTGTGCTGATATTCATAAAGATTCTCGAACAGTATTAAAGTCTAAGAAACATTCTAGTAGGTAAATTTATGGCCGAGTCTTCTTTGTCAGACATTACACAGACCCTCCCCCCAAACACGTGCGCAGACTGTCACTGCCTACTGGGTCTGCTGGACATTGTGACCAATGGGGAGATCAGATTCACCCTGTCTGGGGGCAAGACCCTGGTTTGTGTTGTTGAGGTGGCAGTTCTTGGACTTGATATATACAAATGGACTGTAAGTGGCAGGAATTTTAGTCTAAACTAATTGATAATCTAAGAACCCTATAATTGGGGGATTTGATTTTTCAATTCAAGTAAAAAACATGTTTATCTCTGTCTCATACTATTTTAGAATAAATCATAGAGAGAGAGAGAGAGAGAGAGAGAGAGAGAGAGAGAGAGAGAGAGAGAGAGAGAAATTTAATTAGGAGGTCAATACTTTTCACAGCAAAAGCTGATTGTTGCAAGCCTGTTTAACCCGAAGTTGAATATAATCTAATATTTAAAAAAAAAAAAAACCTGCATATAGAAATATATAATTGTTTATTTTGTTATCATAAATATCTAAAGATTATATGAAAGAGTAAAAAAAACTTTTGTCAAACCAACAATTAAGTTGTATAAATATACGCGCCGCGTCATGTTCAAATCAAAGTACTGAAAGTACTGTGTCGACATCAAGAGAGTTAGCCCCGTTTCCAACGTTTCAAAGTTTAAGTTGGTTTTAGGTGATTCAGAGACGACGCTCCGGTGGATCTGTTGACTTTGATCGGGAATGGAACGAATACAAAGAAGGATTTGGCTCTACAACATCCGATTTCTGGATTGGTAGAGTATAAAACAAACAACTTGACATTGAAAATTCCTAGCAAAACAATCATCAGAAAATGCAACGGAATATTGTTTTCCTATCACTGAATATAATTTGTCATATTATTAGTTTGTCAAGAGCTTAGAAATTAGTGGCATAAACTAAGTTCCAACTTAATATCTTTAATAAAAAGATAATGTTGGATTTGTTCGCCACTAGAGTAATTGTTAAACATTTCCATAATGTGTTGTCTTATTTAAATAATTAAACAACTTTTGAATATGGCGGTCTATCAATTTTAATAAGAATACAATGATAGTATGAACTATCTTAATTTAAAGGCAATGACTTCATACACCAGTTGACCAACATTACCGGAAACCACCATTTGCAGATAAGAATGACAAAAAACAACGGACAAAAGCTGACTGTCGAGTACCTGTTTTACATAGAGTCCGAGAACGGCGGTTACAGACTGCATGCTGCCAGCTTAGATGGAAGCCAAAACCTAGGTAAATTATTACCATTTCATTGATTGATCGTGTGTTATTTAACGTCCTTTTTAGATAATTTGAGTCATTTTGGTGATTCTAACAAGAAAAATTATATTTCAGTTTGGACAATTTTTTTTACCTAAATATAAAAATTTATATCTCACACATTTTTTTAGCTTGCTAGGTCGTTAATTTTCAAAAATAGTTGAAATGCATTGGCGAGATAAAAAAAAAAATTAATGCCTTCAGCGATTATAACTACTACAATCAGTAAAAAATACAGGGCACGACTAAGAACTACAATAAATATATGAAGTGGTAAACATTTCAAGACTGAGAACTGTGATAAAATATTATGTACATACGAAGTGGCTAATATTTTTATCGATTTTCAAAAATCTAAAATTTCGACGTAAAGCAATATTCCCTTGTTTTAACAAAGGGTTTATCGTGTTTTACATATTTTTATTCTTATGTTATGAGTAGGTGACCCATTTTTATCCACGTGTCAAGAGTGTGCTAACTTGATGAAATTCAGCACGAAGGACGTTGACAATGATAATGACACTATCAGGAACTGCGCAAGCGTCAGTAAAGGAGGCTGGTGGCACAACTCGTGTCAAAAGTCAAATTTAAATGGAGAGTTCGGTCAGGTTAACTACACGCTTGGAATAAATTGGAACAAGTTCACAGACCTCAGCTACGTGGAAATGAGGGTCAGAAGACCGTAACAATTTGTCAGTTTGACCAACTGAACCAATGAAAACGTTCCTTCCGTCTTTAAGGAGGCTGGATTGTCAACCATCGCATCTGCATACAATTTTAAGATATGATTTGTTTAGCTATAGTAAAGAAAAGATCTATATATTTAACCTTAATTTGGGTACTGTAAACGTATTACATTCGGCTGTGTATTCTATTTAGCGCTTTTGGCGAAATACGGCTTCCGCTAAATCAAGTACATCGCTAAATGCCAGCATATATGTATAAGAATAGGCACATTCAGGAATACACTAATTCAGATCTACGCCAACTTGTTCAAATACTTATATCCGCCAAATATCGTACACAGTCTAAAAATGGCAACGACCATCTCTCAAAATTTCACTAATATGCGAATGTATTTGTAACCTAGTATGCTGTTTCTATATTTCATTGGTTATTAATGCATGATACGGGATTATGTAATGTAGGTTAGTGGGTTGTTCCAATTGCACAAAGGCTGCTACAGGCCTGAAAAATGTGCAAGGTGTCTTAAAAGAGAGTTTGTTGATAAACTGACGATGCAGGAATTGGTTGAATGTTAAAACTCTTAACGTAACAATTTGTGTCAGAAAAACGGATTTTTATATTAGTATAATAACAATAATGCCAAAACAATGATTGTTCAATGATAAAATCATCAAAATATATCCATGGATACATGGATAAAAAAAAACAAAAAACGAGGTAGAGTCAACAAGAATGTTTTGTTTCAATCAGACACATTTTTTAAAGAATGTGGAACAAGGCATGAGAAAACATGACCATAGATTTACATTACCGTGTGTGGAACTTCAAAGGGTTCCATGGCTGTGGTCATTTTTGTCTGTTTAAAACCCTGGATAACGATCTCTGTGTAGAAATACTGGGATAGGAAAATACTAATATCCCAACTAAATTTTGAATTTGAAAGTTGTGACCCGTAGAACTACAACATGAAACAAAAACAGATACTGGCTCAAAAATGATATTAAAACTTAAGGCGATCATGAATAGTATTCCGCGATCTTATATTTTCCAACTCGGTAATGTTCTATTACAGATGGATTTGAAATTACTTGTTATTATTGTGGTTTGCCCTTGTAATTAAACAAATAATCATATTAATAAATATCTTCGACAATCTTGCGAATGGTGGGTTTGATAAAAAAAAATTATTAAAGACAATAGAATGGATTTGAAATACAACCTATTACATGTACATTTATTTTTTTTTTTAAAAATCAGCTGTTAATAATGAAGCAAAACATGAGATAACAAATTATTAGTCTAGGTTTGATTTTCTTTGATGGAAATAAAAACAGTTATCTTAATTCAACGTTTATTTTACCTTCACGAGAATCATAACCCATTTCCACACTGTAGGTGCGTGCAGTGTCCTTACAAAAATTAAATCCGATTTTCTTGATCATCTTTTCGTTGATTGGTAGACTATGGAATATGCATTAATAATCAATGCAATCTGCTGGGGAGAAAATTGGAGCTGAAAATAAGTTGAGATTTGAAGACAGCGGTGTAAGCCAGAACCACTGTTGACCCCAGAGGGTATACGCGGTACTTGGTAAAGCAATTTTAGAAGATTGAAAAAAAAATACCTCTTTTAAAACTTGAAATATTAGCAAGAGCATTTACAAGAATATCAACCATGTTAAAAAGGAAACTAAATATGTCAGTTTTTCAAGTTCTTCTTGCGGTTTTCGAATTCACACGTGCGCACTCGGAATATGGTCAGTTCCACTTTGTTGGAAACGTTTCCAAGGAAGACTACTTCCAGGTACTTTTTCAAACTTCGAAGATATCAACACAAGTCTGTGCTGCCGAATGTCTAAAGGATCTGGACTGTAACGCCATAGAAATGTGCACTCATGAGGATACGTGTAGACTAATGACAGGGGTCGGTCCCGTCGTCTCCCCGAATTCCACGGGTAACCCTTGTCAGCTATATCTAGTGGTAAGACAATTTTCAATAATAATAAACCATATATAGCCAATGATTTTTCAAAAAGCAACACGTATTTTTTCTTTGAGATGAGCATTTATTAAAAAGGATAAAATCAAGATTATAAATAAACAAAGGAAATAAATGTGTACTTTACAGTTAATTGTGTTTCCCCGTGAATAATAATCAGGAAACGTGCAGGGGCTTGGTATCGTATAAGTATAACCAAGAATACGAATTTGAAACTCAACAAATCTCCTTTTTAAACGCTTTACATAATGTAACCAAAGCTATTTTGCAATCGGATGCACAGTCAAAGTGCTACTTATGAGAAATCAAAGTATTGAGAGTACTGAAAGCTGGACTCCCTTGATGTGTGTATATAATTTTTTTTAACAAGAATATCAATATATCTATTTAAACTGAAAAAAGTAATTATTCTTTTAAATTGAAGCAAACATTTACTGGGTTTTAATCAATAGGTAGGCAATGAAACAACATATTTAATGAAAAAATTAACTTGATCAGTAAAATCATTCCGATAAAAAAGTTATATTACAGCATATTGCGTCATACAATCATTCTGTATGTATATATTAGAATACGATTTTTAATTAAGTGTCTTTCATTCAAATGTTGATTTTTCTGAGCTTGAATTGAAACTGTACAGTACCAAATTAAGGAAATATTCTCAACAACCCAACAACAAACCTTCTAAGCGATGTTCAGTACTTTCAGTACTTTGATGATTATATCGCACTAGCATTACAAAATCAAATTGGTGGGAATTTTCCTATAATATTGAACGTAGATAATTAAAAATTATATTTAAAAAATCACATACTACATTGCATCATACTTGAATAAAAATAAAAATATGTTCGTTTGCCTTTATTTAACTTATCAGAAAATCTAGAAGATTTCCCTAGTCAAACATCTGTCGTATTTGATTTTGTAAATCCGCAATTTTTAGTATTTTCACACAACTTGCAGATGAAAAGTCTAATGTTTTGCATTCGTGTTAAACGTCGTAGAATTTAATGGCAAATCTCAAATTGAACACGCATTTGCTACATGTAGCATTCAACGTGTTTTAAAGGATAATTAAAAGTTCTCCCATATCCTTAATCTTCTGACAGATGATTAGTAAGCACGGTATGATGGTTAAAACAGTCATTAGTTAATTAGAAAAAACGGTCATTCGTATATAAAAAAATAAAATTTAAAAAAAAGTTATATGACTGTGGAATCATCATTGTTCGTGGGGGACCAATGTTCATGGCTTTCGTGGGTAACCCTTGCCCCCGAATTTACATCTCAACGACCGTATATACAAGCATTTTTTCATATTTATTAAAATTATTAAAATTACCCCGAACTTGCTACCAACGAAATTACGCCCCAATGAACCAGGAAAATGTTGTCTACCTATAAACATTGACCCCTGCCAGTAAAATGATTCCACAGTATATTATTGAATCAAAAGAGGTCGGATTGGGGTTCTCCAATCGTAAAACATTTTGGAATTGTGTTCATTTGTTATATTTGCAGCGTAAAACGATTTCTTTTGCTATTAAATGTGGACAAGTAGCTGGCCGATAATTTCAAAAGATCGCATTATACCCACGCCATTATTTACTTATTCATGTATTTGTTAATACTTCAATATTACTATCGTGAATGCTAGTATGCCATATGTAGAACGTATATTCATACTGTTTTACTTTTCTTCAGAGCAATCCTTGTAATGGTGGATTATGGGATAGAAGACATAAAATATGTACAGGTAAATTAAGTGTCTTTTATTGACTGGTCTCAGTCTGATCGATTGGTTTTTATTCAACATTACTGAATATAGGGTTATTTTCGTCCGGGGTTATATATTTTCGCCCTTCATCACTTGCATACGGTTTCGCCCCGTCTTGAATTCGCCAAGACAAAGTTGTGTTTAAAAAGAGACAATATGAGCATTGTAATTTGCTCAGTCTTCAATTCGCCTACTGACAACGAGAGCGAAAGGAGCGAATATAAAACGGGGGCGAATATTTCCCAGCATACAGTATTTTTATTAAAACTTACTAGACTATGTCAAAGAATGAATGTATAATTTAGCCCGTGATTCTTTACCGAGCTTTATACTAAGTGACTGGTGCTTCCTGCACCCCCGCATGGTTATTTGGCGGTGGGACGGATAGTCCGCAGGTTTGCTAGACGATTGGAAGGCACTATCTTTGTATGCTGACCGACTTATGTCGCTTGCTGGGGTTGAACACGATACACTATTGACTAATCACATTCATGACGACGACCATTCCATCGACGAAGTTGAAACAAATTCGAATATTTACATCTGCAAATATGTTTCCTTATATGAACCTATAGAATACTAGTAGCATAAACGTTCACTTCTGTGTGAACTTTTTAATGATGTCATTATAACTGCAAGCGGTTAATTATCGTTTTACGGTTGCATTATTTTAAATTAATGTATATTTGGCGTATTTGGAGTAAAAGTTTTGACATGAGTTTAAGTAAAAATATACATCATACTTCTTATAATTAGACTCTAGGCCCGTAAAACATGTTTTTTTTTTAGTTATTTGTCTCTAAACTTTGCTACACGTCTGATGAATATTGATATTATCCGCCATTTGCAACGCCGCTGTGCATGAGTGCGGGGAAACCTAGTATTGAAAACACGATGGAAGAACAGTTTGTTCACAAATTAGAATCACGTTTTTCAGGTCTTAAATTAAATAATTCTTATATCAGATGATACCCAGAGCATTATCATTCCGTTATTCATTAATGTAGAACGAATTATGTGTAATAAAGATGAAACACGATTTTAGCATCACCGACGCGGTGAAATGAGTGAATACCCCCTCTCCCTGAGGGATGCATGTACTGAGGGTGTTTTATATATTTATTCTTGATTCAAAAATTCTTCTAAACTAAAATCTACTTGCTATAAAGTTATAATGTTATAAGTTATAAAGCAAAGACATGGAACACATGGAGCACGTACGAAACTGACCAGCAAAACCCCTACAACTTCAATATAAAAACTTGTTTAACTCGGCTTTAATTCCTATTCCATCAATCTACATGGTCTCCGATGACAATCTTCCCTTTTTTCCTATCCTGGTCAGTCTGTCTCTTTTTTCTTTAATTGCCAAGTCTGTCAAATTTAACGGTATTATACCTAACTTTCTCGTCGTCGCCATTGTTGTTGTGATAGACTGAGCGTGTATCACGTGACCGATTTAAGGTGTGCTGTATTTATTATGGACTCCACAATAATTATAAAAATTATTTATTAATTTTCTCTATCTTTTTAACCCGATTGATATGAACTGCGTAATTTATTGTGAAGATATATCTTTATATAACATATTTAAATAAATCAATCAATCAGTCAAATATTTCTTAGCATGAAAAAATACACCACATATACCATGTATACATGTACCTTTAAGGATAAAAACACGATAATGTTATATAACCGAACGATTTCTCAAACGTAAAAGGAATGCTAAAAAGGTTGACCGGGATTTAAACTTGGTTGGACAGGTAGGTCTTCTGAATCTTCTGAAAAGCGCTTTAGGTTTTTACAGGATTTGATCACGTTACCAACCTCTTGGTTGGTCACGTGATCAAATCCTGCAAAGTTCATATCCAGTTTAGCTTTTTACATGCTGTTTAATTTTTTGCATGAGAAATGGCATCACTGTCTTCGGCCAATGCTTGAACTTGTACATGTATAATACTGTCTCCATTTTTAATCATCATGAAAACAATTAACTCCTTTGCACTGAAGACGGACATAAAACACGTACATATATCTATCTGTCATTACCCAAAATCCTACACACATTTAGTAATTACATTACATACAGTATAGATATGGCTGACTCTTTGATAAATATGATGTACATGTGTTTTTGTTGAACGAAAAGCAATAGACAACGTTTAAGATCAGTATTTTTAATTACAGAGTCAACCAGTTCGAACACAATCGGTGGACCAATTACAGCCGAATTCGAAGATCGTTCAACGGCTTCAACAAAGCAAGATACAGAATCCGTTACCATTGATATAGCAGAAATAACAGCAGCTTCTGCTATCA
Organism: Magallana angulata; assembly: GCF_025612915.1. Lineage (NCBI taxonomy): Eukaryota > Metazoa > Mollusca > Bivalvia > Ostreida > Ostreidae > Magallana > Magallana angulata. The sequence goes on from NC_069118.1 coordinate 10,349,277, forward strand.
TTGACAGCACAATCAACAGCAACAACAACAACGACGCTGAGAACAACATAACCAGAACTACACCATTACTTTCACCAACAACTGCGCATGCCAACACGACCCCAGATGTCAGCACCTGCTTACACTGTGGTTGCGTCAATTATGCAACTGTAGGAGCCTCGTCGCTCGTGCGGTTTAAATTTCAAACCAAGCAGAACAAAAGTCTTCTGTGCATCATGGACCCTACGAACAATCTCCTTTGGACCGTGAGTAGTAAAGATGTGCAGAGTTAGGAAATGTTTAATGGGCAGTAATCTAGAAATTGTTCTCTTTTTATATGTTTTTTTGTTTTTGTCCTTTGTTTTATGTCTATAATGATAACTCCTCTACAGACTAGCAATCAATCTAACAAAATTGGATGAACAGTATAGTTAAAACGAGATTTTGCCAATAATTCATTACATAGCAAGTTCGCACCATTTCTATTCAGGTGATTCAGAGGCGATACTCGAATGGAATACAAAACTTTGACATGACTTGGACTGACTATGAAAGTGGATTTGGGTCTCTGACTGAATTCTGGATAGGTGTGTTATAGTTGTTTACAAAATTCGACTTTCGAAGCTATATTTGTTGAACAACATGCACGAGCAGCGACCAAAACTCTTTAAGCGTATGTGAGACAGAAGGTTCACCTTTTACAAGATTCTCTTGTTCATTTGTAGTTACATGTATAGTGTTTTCCTCTTTGGTCGCTTCTTGTGTTGTCCTTCAAATGGCTTCGAAAGTTTTGTTCACTTAATGAAATTTAAGCTGCTATTCCGGGAAAATTAAAGATCTACTGTCCGTTAGTTGTATTTGTATTCAAATGTTATTGCTTCAATGTTTTATAAGTCAAAAAATATTGTCGAAAATTAAAGACTACTTTTTGAAGACTCTTAAAAACAGTAACAAGAGTTTCGCAAAAGAGTGCGACGAAATTTTACATACTTTTATTGACTCTTGGATTTTAATATGAAAAAAAAATTAAGAGAAATGTGAATAATGTATATTTCATACATTATTCATATTTCTCTTAATTTACAATATGAACATATAAATTGAATAGTAAAAGTTATCCTTCGTTGTTATTGATAAAACGTTTTGTTCATGGGTTTGCATGAGCCGCTTCTAAACAAACACGGTACAAATGATTGAGCGACCGAATAGTAGTGAACCAACTCTGTAAAATTATTCCGTCTTGCATTACTAGTATATTGTTCAAAGAGCAAAGACAATAAATTAACAGAAGCATTTGATTACATGTTACAGGCAATGCGTATATCCATGAGTTGACAACTGACCTCGGACAAAATCATCTCCAGATTGAAATCGTTACCACAACAAACGAAAAAATAACGACCGACTACGCGTTTCACATTGATGACGTCAACAACGAATATCGCCTGCACGTCTTCGACTTTGTCGGATTGCAGGGTTTGCTTGTGATTTGTCTTTGTCAGATTCCCCAGTGTATAAGCTGAAGATTTTTTCATTGCATAATATATCAGAAAAGCCTTGTATTTAAATATTTAAGTCATATTTTTCAGGAATACCGGTACATTGCTGGTATTTTTTGTCCTAATTTTTCATGAATCAGTTGTGCGATCCTGTAAACGTCTAGAATGTGTTGATTTATCAAAATTTATAGGCGGAAGGATATAAAACTTAAAGTAGGGCATGTACTCTGTTGACCAATAATTCTGATTGATAAATTAATGCTATGTTTAGGGGACCCGTTCACAAACTCTGGAAGTTGTACAGAATGCGCCAACGGAATGAAGTTCACCACAAGAGACCGAGACAACGACAACGATCCCAATGTCAACTGCGCATCATCCAGCGGAGGCGGATGGTGGCATAACGCGTGTCAAAGGTCAAACCTGAATGGACGAGCGGGGCAGACTAATTACAGGCATGGACTTAACTGGGACGGGTTAACCGACATCTCTAGTGTGGAAATGAAAGTTAGGAAACCTTGACTAGTTCAGAGTTTCATGGTCGAGCATTTATGCTTCTCTTTTTCATTACTTCATCGTGTTTTCCTTAAAGATTAATGCATTTTAATAGAAGGTGTAAGTGTGATAAAATAAGCCATTATGATAGTGTAAACTATGATTAATAAATACCGTTAAAGTACTGTTATCCACTTTTTAATGATCACATGCATCTGATGGTAAAGCCTTAGTCACAACTGGTCCTAGGTGCTTCTTCGGGTGGTCTACGGTCGAAGTTTAATGAAAATATTGCAAGACACGCAAGTGTATCTTACGATTTTGGAAGGACGTACACTGCCCGTAAGCACGCACAATGGCTGTTGGACATGCACAACAACCACAACAGTTTCCTTGCGAGATCTTAATACGTACGTTGCACTTGCGCTTTACCCAAGGAACCCGTAAGATAACTGTATCACTATGACTTGACTTGCACGAATGACGTTATGAGATCTCACTTCTCCCTTGCATTACACGTACGTTGCTTGCAAATCGCATCCGTTCACCTTCAATAATAAATTGGTCGACAGTAAACGTACGTCATACTTAGGTCATGCGTGCACCAATTGCTTTTATTGTACATTCATGTTAAATACTGAAATCTGATTGGTTTAGACACAGTTCAAAATCCGTTCTATTACCCTCAGCGTCAGCAACACACCTGGCAACGTGTAACACTATACATTTTGCATGATGGTGAGGGAAATATGAAGATTTATTCCCACAAGAAAAGCCATATTTCCCGAGGGCTTTGCCCGAGGGAAATATCTGATTATTCTGGGGGAATAAATCTTCATATTTCCCGAACTTTCATGCAATAAAAGTTTTATTATACCGAACAACAAATGATTATACAACATACGTCGATTTTAATGATTTTTCGACTTGTGGAAAGCAATAACGTCGTGATTTTTGGTGGGGTTTTTTTTTATTGTCTATCTTTTTCTTCATATTTTTAATTCGAATCAAATATAGTAAAATTGGTTTTTGTAGCACAAAGAGAATTTAAATGATTAAATATTTTTTATTTCATCAAATTTGTCAACATCGTATGCTCATATTGGCTTTTTCATACCTTTTGGATGAACCGCCCCCCCCCCCCCCCCGAGATTTCCGAAGAGGTGAGACATGATATTTATTCCACGGGAGACACGACGTTTTGTCGCCCGGTTACATGATTGTCTAGAACCAATCAGATGTCGCGTTATATTAGAATAATCATATTGAGGTATAATAAAATTGTTACATGCGTGTAAACTAAGCGCGTACGGTTGCCATATAATTCACGTCATTACTATATAAAAGCAGTTAAGTTTTCGTTAAAATTAAGACATTCAGGATAATAAAAAAATTAGTGCCTGTTTAGGAGAGTAAGAGTTGAAATTGACCTGATAATGAAGTAGATTGTAAAGATTAAAAGGCATAAGATGTCACAATCTGTTCGACATGCAAGCGTGCTGAGATGGAATCATTTACATTTTTGGAGTACATGTGATTGTAACAGGAGAAGAAAAATGACAGAACAGAACGCTATTTTAAACCAACTACACAACACACTCCTACACATCCTACAGGATGTTTTCGTATAAAAATTAACGTTTGCAAAAGGAATACTTTCTTCCTTTTGAAAATATTGATTATTATCTCATATGACCATTAAAACTTTTTACTTTCAATTGAAAGTTTCTTCAAAGCTTTTACGACGATATATTAAAGTTAAACAAATGATTAACAACATTTTAAAAACCATTTAAAAATATTACATTGTGCAGGAAATTTATCAGTTTATAATTGATATGCTAAAATTAGATTTGTGCGCAGACTTCTAGGTTTCGGATTTTTTCAATATTTTAGGTATCAGATACAAAAGATAATTTATGTTTTCAAAGCATTCTTCAATTGTGTCGTCCATTGTATAGATAGTCTAATCACCAAAGCAGCAATTACAGATTAAAGTCTACTTTTTCTACCAGCTAGTTCTTTTGGCGTTTCAATGTTTACTTGCTTACAATAAATCTAAATTTGCTTTTTTCATAGCTATTAATGCAACACGTTTTATTAAAAAAATATATTTACATTTTTTCGTTTCTCCCCTTTCAAACAGTCGCTATAGAGACCTATGAATCACCATACCGTATCAGTCCATAATACGGAAAAGCTTCGGATTAACAAATCGGTTCTCACAAAATCAAGCAGTTAATGCCCCATCCTTTAAAGTCGGAACAAAGCATTTACTATCAAGGTATATTTAATATGTACATCATTTTGTCAATACCTAGAAACCTTTCTTTAAAATATGTAAGCACATATACGAAAGGCTCCAACAAACCTATAAAGGAAAATTAAATGTGACGACGACGGAAGAATTTGCTTTTATTCAAGACTACAACAATTTTAGTTCATTTGGTGTAAAAATCTGAAATAACAGAAACAGTGAACATGTGTCAGCATCGATATAGTTATCAAACAACCAATAAAAACATTCACAATTTTTATTAGGAACAAACGCTATCAGTTTAGATGCGCGCTGTGTGGATTTTCAAGATGACAGCACATTTTCGTAATACAGGTAAATTATTGATTGCGCATAACTGATTTAAACAATTATTTCAGACTGCATCATGGGAAACCCCCACCTTTACTGACCATTGGCCAACTTTTATGTTTTCATGACTGTTTAATATTTTCTGTTAACCAATAAGAGAGCGTTTTATTTTTTTAAGGATCATGATACGAGAACATACATTCAAGCAGACAATATATGACTAGATGAACTGTCTCTACAAAAGTGTGAAGGAACCAATCAGAATAAGGCATGAATTATTCATGAAAACGAGAAAAATTCAGCAAGTTGTCCCACGCTAAATAAGCATGTGCAAGACTGACCGCGGGTTTTAATCGAAGTCTAAACTTGAATGTTTATTTATACTGTACAAATTTGTTCAAACAAAATGAAATTTATGAATAGGCCAGATGTACAGTTGAACAATATCATATCACGTACATGTACTACTCAGAAAAACAGCTTTATACAAATATCATGTATGTGTGGCACATACAATGCAATTGCGGATCTAGAAAATGTCTCACCCCATCCTCTAGATCCATGCATGCAATGATTTTTTTTTAACAACAACAAAACCCTTTGATAAGTAAGGAACTGTAATCTCAATACATCATCATAATACATGTACAATATATCAAAATTTTGATATTCAACTGGATATATCAAAACAACCAAAATATTTGAATGGTTAACCATTCCTAATACATGTAATACAAAATTAATAAACACATTTATTTACATGTAACAGAATTTAACAAGAAAAATTGCTCAAGTTTAACAATTAAAAAATTACCTTTCATGATCAGTCAATGATTGCATGTGATAATAAAAAGCAAGAAATTGGTGGAGCATTCATAATGCATAAATTTAAAGTAGTTTTACTAGTAAAAAGAATTGCACAAAATACATGTACTACTAATGCATTATACAAAGATGTAGGTATGAATAATCATAAATATACGAAAAACAATTTCTTTTCAAAAGCACTTAGGAATGTACATTTTAAAAAATGACAATATTTACAGAGCTTATTTTAAACCCCAAATAGGTTACATATATCAAAATTAATCTAACATTTTATAAGCATTGCTACAAAGTACATGACCAGAGTTGACATGAAATACTTTTCTACCTGGTAAACAATGCGATATAATATTGATGTAAAACCAGGCACATTTAATGCTTTAGTATTAAAGCAAAGCTGTCAAAAGAAAGTTATTCAAAGTGCTGCTCATCAATTTCTACAAAAGGGTAGTTGTCAAAGCTTCCTGACTCCAAATACTCAGGATGGCAACAGAATCTGAAAAAGAATGGACAGATGAAGCTCTAGCGCTAGTGCCCCGCCCTTTCTGCCCCGCCCCTTCAAATTTTATCTGCTGAGGCAATGTTTCTGACTATTACAATAAAAAATGTTCATATTAACTGGTAGAAGAATTAACAATATTAAATGAAAATCATGCATAAAAAAAGAAATAAGAAGTGTTGTCATAGAAGCAGCAACTATGTGAACAAATAATTATAAAAATATCAAAATAAAATGTCAATATTACACTAATACTATCTACCATTCATTTACATATTATAGATACAATAGCTTTATTTTAATTGCATTAATGCCTTCTACTTTAACAGGCAAATTTTATTGAAAAGCAAAAAAAAGAAAAGCGTGTATCAGCTGTGTTTATTGTGCATGAGGCAAACCTAAACACAAGCTGGTTATAAGCAGCTCTATTTAAAATATAAATGGAAAAAAACAATGGGCCTTGTCTATTCTGAATTTTGTTTTATAAAAAATCATGTGATTTATAATGCATGCACAGATCTAGAAGGAGGGGGTCTGGACGTTCTTAATTTCAAATTTCTTAAATTTACTTGATATCAAAATTTACCAAAAATATGCCTCTTACCTCCCTGGCAAGCTTAGATATACATCTGACTCTCCCCTCTCCTCTCCACCCCTCCCCCCCCCCCCCCCCCCCCCAACTCCGAAAAAATTCTGGATCTGTGAAAATATTGTTAAGTACGTTAAATCTACTCACACATTTAACAAACAAATCACAAGACTGAGAGAGGTATCTTTTTGTTTACCATACCCTGAGAAAAATTTCACTAATATATAGAGAGAAGAAGCAGAATAAGAAGATGATGGAAATGTATTCCTAAACAAAATGATGTGCAATACGAAACTTTTCAACCTTATTTATGCAACCTCAAGTTCTAATGGTTCCAAAATTAACCTAAGAAGAGAAAATGTTGTTTAAAAAATAAAGGTATAAGAGAAAAGGTAGCTTTATTCAGCTATTTTTATAGGGATTCAAATCTAGAAAATATGAAATAAGGACTAAGTCTTATTCTTAGGAAGTATGATATATATATACATGATGATGTCACACATTTAAAAATAGGAGAGTAATGGTTATTATATTATAATGTAACAAAACACAAAAGCATGCATGTACAAAGCTATGATGTTAATAAACAATTTGTAAATCATACAGGAATTAACTATACAATAACAACAACAAATACAACTTTCAGGAGTGCACTACTTTGTCTAAATTAGGCTCAATGCAAGCATATATCACACACATGCCTGGAAGAATTTAGTTTAAGATGAGTTAATTGACCCCTTCTCCAGCGCGTCTACACAACACTCAGTTATCAAGATACAAACTGGCTTCTAGATCCGCTGGAGGGAATCCGTCTGGTCAGCGGCTTGCTCTGCTGCTGTGTCTTGGCTTTGGCTGCCTGGGTTTTCTTGTAAGTGGACAGTAGATCCTGCAGCCTCTTTTGCACATTTCCCAGTAGGGGGCGCCTCATGGGGTCACCTTCCCAGCATTCCTGCATCAGGGTCCAGCATTCTTCATCAAACACCGCTAACTTTTCTGGACGTAGTCCTTCATGCAAACAATAAAATCATAAAAATATGCCAACTTCAAAATTGCTGAAGAACAAACATGTAATTTAAGTAATATGTACTATTGATTTTCTCCTCCTAGTTGTTGTTACTTTGTATACATTAGTCATGATACATAAATATATATGAACTGACTGTATTAGGATTCAGCTTTGGCATATTAGCAAGAGCATGTCGAACTGTAACTCTATAAATTGTAATGCTAAAAAATCTAATTCTGCTCTGGAAACAAGAGGTATCTTGAATCATGAAATTGCAGAAAGTATCTTCTCCCAATGATTGTATGCCATTATGATGAAAGGGTACTAATTTTGTATTGCACTAAAAATTACACATAGGTATACAGTGTATTCATCCCCGAAAAGTGAGAATGTACAGTTCTTTTATATAAATCCTTGAAATTACCAAAGTTTTTATCATTGTTTAGCGTACCTTTCTTAACATTCTGCCATAGCTGATCCTTATTGGCGCACTGTTCAAAGGCACCAGGTAGCTTCACGTTTCCAGCGCACACATACCAGAACAAAACCCCAAAGGCATACACGTCTACGCTGCAGTCATACCGTCCCGTGAAGAGCTCCGGGGCCATGTGTATAGGAGTACCCACAATGCTCCCACTCATCATCGCCTCCGGCTTACAGAAACCTAGATCCGTCAGCTTGGCACGATTTTCTTTATCCAGCTGAAATAATATTATGGAAGAAATCTATAAACAGTTTTGAATACAGAGGTATGGACTCTTGACTGTTTTTAAACTTAAAAACAATATTTAAAAGTGAGCATTACTGGTTACTAATGTACCTACCAACACATTTTTAAGTTTGATGTCACGATGAACTAAGCCTTGACTGTGGAGAAATCGAATCCCCTCCACTACATCAATCGCTACAACAATCCTTCAAGAGAAAAATAAAATAAACTGAATTTTTTATAATCAGGAACAGCCACATATTTTATTTAAATTCCTTGAGAATCTCAAATTGATATTAATATTAATATGGGCTTTGGTCATTTATTTTTATCATTTTCTTTGAAAACCATCCTAGACCCTGCTTGATGGCTCCATAGTTGTAACATGACCTTTGACCTTTTATTTTGATATTTACCTTGACAACCAATCCAGACCCTGTTTGATGGCCCCATACAAGTCCTTCTGTAGGCGGTCCATGATGAGTAGAACCGCGGGGGTGCTCCCTCCCCCGTACATGTAGTCTATAACTGACCCACGCAGGGCCACGATTCTCTCATGCTGGGGGATATTCCTGTCAATCAAAACCCGACAAAGTATGAAGAGATGTAAAAATAATTCAAGAATATTTAACCTTTTTCATTTTATGATATCTGATGAAAGAGCTGACTCTGACTAAATATAAAGTTCAGAAGCTAAAAACCAATGACTCGTGAAGATTAATTTCTCTTAAATTTATGCAGCTATAATTAGCATTTTATATTTAATACGTGTATGGAAACAGTAGAGAAAGTTATCATAAGGGTGGATTTCCATTGAGCATGGTGCATACACCTTAAAACCATGAGTAAGGACAACAAATTCTTTCACAATGAAATTAATTTATGGTTGTTTGTTCAAATTAAATATTATACAAAAATCAAACTCACTTTGTATAGTAAAACTCTAAAGCCAAGTCATTCCAGTGCTTGTCATCTGGGGGAACAACCGATTTTATGGCACAAGGAGAGTACCCTCCCCAGGAATCGCAGGAGTAGACAACTCCATACTGACCTCGCCCTATCTCTCGTCCCATCTGGGGCATGCCTACAAAATTCAAAGTTATTTTGTCACTTATGTCACTTAATACAAGTATATGACAAGCAATCTACATGGACACATTATAATCATATTACACATATTACACTGGTATTCATTTTATTCCTTCAAAAAATCAAATCAATGTTACATTGAAGGGTTTTTTTTCAGATGATATTTCTTTAAGAAATATAGATACAAGGCCGTTACTTCTCTTTAGGCAAATAAAAATGGCACCTCAGTTTCTATTCAACGTAAAGTGATCACTTAAAATGGAACTAAGTTTTGTGAAATTTTTCTTCAAAAAATTCCTTGTCATAGTCAAATATAAAACTTACCGTTCAGTATTACGTCCATCAGTGATGTACTCTCCAGAGCGACCTTGGCTACTCGCGGGGCGTGAACTTTCCGCAGTTTTAGTCGTCCCTCCTCAATACGGTCCAGTCGTCCTGAGTGTTTCTGTTCCAACTGTTTCAGAGCACTCGCAAAGGAATCATGGGACTTATTCAGCCTTTCTTTGATCTGGCTGGATATATTCTTGGCCAATCTGTAAGAAAGTAAAAGTATGAATACATGTATTTACATTTTGTAAATAATGTAATACGAATACTCGTACTTATTGTATACAACTATGAAAATTATTTTTTGATCAAATGGATGTCAAATAAAGCAATTTCATTCACTTATACTCACTTTGAAAATAGCAGATATAAATGTCACAATCAAGCTCAGAATTCAATCTAGTCAGTTTACCAGCAGTGTAATTGAGAACATTGAGCTGACTAAGATTTTGACCAAGATTTGCACATGCATGCACATATTTTCTAAAATGTTCACATCTCATTGTGAAACACAGTCACTCTGTGCAAACTTTAAGACAAGACTGTAAAAATATTATATAAGGACTCTTTAGTCAGAAACCTGATGAAATAGAAAACCTAATGCAAGACTGAAGTGCATCAATGGTCTTTGAACGTAACACCAGACTCTTTCTGAGATTCCTAACATGAAATGAGCTAAACAGACCACCAAATAAAATATTTGTGGTGGTACTCTTTATCGGGTTACCTGGCCTCACTAAGACTACTCAGCATGTCCGAGGCCGCCTTCCTCTTCCACTCCAAATCTATTTTTGGCTGTGTGCTCCATGGCATTGACTGGACAAGCTGGAAGATTGATTGATTAATAGATTGATTGATTGATTGTCAATGACGTAATGATAGATTGTTATATTGAACACAGTTTATACCCGGTATATGTTTGTCATGATGGCACTATTTCAACCATGTTAGTTAAGCTAAAAGAAGGCATATGTGATAACAGTGGATGAAAAATGATAATTACAATGTCAACATCTGATGAAGTTATCATTATTTTTTTATCAAGGTTAAAAAAATTTCACATCAACAAGCATTAATCAAACATTACGGATATTCATTAAACTAATTTCAATTGATTATTACAAAAAATTATTTTAATATTGTAATTTCCCAAAGCATATAATTAGTCTTTTTTTGTTGCATGATCGTGCTGTAAGTTTACAAACCTTAATATTCTATACAGCTAGGTTTTGAAATGTGCAGCTTTGTGATGTCACCATAGCGACTTCACATCAATATAAATCATAAACAAATTATTTTACTTTAGTAATCTTGAAAAGTATTAGTTATACATTTGATATTATGATAAAGCGATTATAGCCTTTTAATATTGGTCAATACATATTCTTATGGACACATAAGAATGAATCAACTGATAACAAAAACCTCGGACTTCATATTCGGTTGATATACTCTCATTAGATTTATGAAAAACATGTATTGCTCAAATCAAAGGGTTGTATATAAATGTTTTTGATGAAAAATTAAGCAGATCTGCTTAAAATGATTTGTTAATACGCTAGCTAGAGTATCCATTAGTACATGTAATTATTAGTATGTATTGATTAGGAAGTGGCATTCTTTTCCAGCTGTCGCCCAAACTTGCTACGTAGCATTAACCTTTAGACATTACAGTCACTAAACATGCATTTTTCTACCTACATGACCATGACACAAATCATTCCAAAAAATAAGAGAAGATTTAATACAAGCACCTGGTTAGTTAGATAGTCAAATTAAGCTACGAGAGGTACTTTTAATTAAGGAAATATTTGGCATTAATTATTTGATGTGGAAATCAATGTACAATAATTGTGTGCATGAGCATTATCCAATTCTATACATTACTGACCTTCATAATCACATTCTATAAAATTAGCATAAAGTTGTTTTTAATTACACAAAAAGAGATGCTGTCACACTGCTTAGGTGCAATTCTAGCAAATGTGAATTTTTTTAACTCCTCATGTATTGTAATCTGCCATATACATGTATTAATGAGATTCTTTTAATCATCATGTTTTAATTACCAGCTAATGGAGAAATAAGTAGTAAAGAAGGCCTTAATCAAAGTACTGAAAGTGCAGAAAGACAATAAAGCGTGTGAATACATTTTATTAACTGATAATTTTTTTTTTTACCCGAAAGACTAAAGAGTGAATATTTCTCATCTAAAACAATGAAGGAATCTGACACTAGCTACTCAGTTTGTAATGCAACACTGTTTACTAATCATAATGCATTGTAAAAACACTGCAGTAAAATGAGCAAAGTCTGCAAATTTTATTCTAACTGTACTGTAAACTTGTGTATATGTAACAGACACAAATATTGCCTTTGCTTAAATTTGAACCCGGGCCCTCAGGCATGCAAAAACAGCACTCTACCGATTAAGCTAAAGGATTAACCCTCTAGTAGCTAGGAGCTAGTAGGAATCCCATATATACCTGACACACACAATTAACTACTCTACTGTAGTAAGGCCAAGACTAGTGAATGCACAAAGAGCAGAGAGAGGCAACAATACTCCAATCCTTTGTTACCTGTTTCATTCGTTCCAGTATAACCCTGATGAAGGAAGAACTGGACTGTAAACTGATTTCCACTTGGTACGCTGCGTTCATGATCTGTATAAAATCAGAGTCAGAAATAGTGGTTACAGTTCGTATCTCATTCTACACAATGACGTCAAGCTGTATATCATGAATGGACTCAAATGTTAGAGAGGGAAATTTTCTTCCTGTTATCTGCAACTGTTAACAAGTAAATGTTGATGTATTGATTAAGGTTGCTTGAAAAACCATATTATTTCAAGGATTTATAAATTATTAACATTCTTTAATATGATTTTCCAAAAAGAGATTGATACTAACTCTTAAATATCTTAAATAAATTTTAAGAGTCGTATTTTTTTTTTCAGATAACCTAGAATTTAACGTTGTTTTTGCTACAAGCAAAAGAGTTTAAAATTTGGTCTCATTGAAAGCATTGAGATACAATCTTAACTAATTTCAAATACCAACAAGAAAGGTATGGTAAACTTAATATTATTTCTAACATAAAAAAATATTTTTTGAAATGAAAATAAGCATTAATTTTGTTAAGAACTGGGAAATAGAGTAGCTGGGGTGTTAGGGATGATATAATAGTACATTTTTTTTGTATAACCTGTTTGAGGGCCTCGCTGGTTGTCCCCGGTGAACCATTGCCGTCTGTCTTGTCAATTCTCTCCAGACTCTCCAGGCATCGCTGAAGGGTACCTATATAGAAACAAATGTGTATTTTTGTTATTCAAGGAAGAAGAGAAAAAAAAGAACCCGGCATGAAATGATGAAAAATTTAATTTGATTTCCAGACAGCATCCTTGGTTTTAAAAAAGTAATACTAGTATGGATATCTCATTTTTTTTTTTACATGTCTTGCAGATAGTTTTCTAAAACACTGAAAAAATTTAGATTTTAATGATCTCCAATCCTCAGCAATGTTCAATAACTCTAAATTATCCAGAATTTTGTTATTCGTAGCATAAATCTTCCTTTATATAGACAAAATTAATTAGTCTTGAAGTGTTAATATTATGCTAAGCCATTCAACAAACTGCTTGGCTTAGTGGTTCCACGGTGATCTACTACATAGTAGTAAACGGGTTCGAGCCACCAATGCACCGGTACTACCAATTTTTTTTCTTCTAAATTTCTTTTTATTTTATTTCATTTATAAAGTTTGAATGAAAAATAGCACTTTTATAATGAAAAAAAAACTTTGAGGCTGAGGATCGGAGAAGCTTAAATATAGCAATTGGTGGTTTTGTATACTTAAAAATTCATTCATTAATTATAAGAACCTTTTCTGTCATTTTACAATTTATATACCGAACCTGATTACTCATTTATCACAACATAGTATAAGGTAATATACCTTTAAATAATAAATCAACCCATCAAACATGAAACTAAGTTAAATTGAGAAGTAAAAAACTCCTTATAACTTGAAAGTTTTGTAGAGATGACATTAGAAATAATTGGGTAGGTACATCAGGAGAGAGGAATTTACAGTACATGGATTTAAAAAAAAATTTCAAGGGTCATATTTCAGTTTTCTGTGCCCCATTTATTTTTACAGAGAAAATGCTATTATCATCAAATCTCATCTTTTTATCCAAGTCTAGCTATAGTCCACTGACTCAGACACTACAAAGCCATCAACCTTAATTTATCAAACTGTTGATTGTAAATAACTGCTGATGATCAGTCACAGAGATATAGTTATACCAAGGTTACCGCTGATAAACTATACGAACTAAATATGAACTAATCGAGTTGACATTTATAACACAATGATCAAAATTTATCAAAGTCTGATCTATAACTGATAACGGTGCGATAGGGTAGAGCCAATGGCTGATCTGCTCTTGTATTTGTTTGATAGAGATTTATCTTGTTCCCTATCTTTATTTAGAAATTTTATTTTGTCGCATTACATTTATTATATCATATTTATGGCTATTATTTTACATGTATTCAGTATATTTAAATCTAGGCTCTTATGTCATGTAAACAAGTTACAAGAAAAAATAAATTTAGAAACTTACAAAAATAAAAACCAGATGGTTACAATGTGAAACTAATCTAGGTTAACAGGAAAACAACCCTTGCTGTATGTCGTCTGTTCAGAAGACAAAATGCCGATGACCAAGAACATGGTGAAAGTGAGGTCAGCAATCTAATGATAGCTGGTCACATACAACTTTTAATGCCAAACAATTTAGAACATTTATAAAAAGAGGCTGAATCAATGCCAGTCAAAAAATTATCCATCATGCACTACTATATAGCAAAGAAAAAGTCCAAAAATTGAATGAGTTTCCTGTATATTACGTGTAATACAGAGCTCTTCTTCTTCAGGAAATTAATACAGTCTAAAAATGGCCACAGTCATCCAGCTCAATATTTATTAACTGTAACAGCAGTTTTAGAAAAAAAATCCAGAAGCTAGACCTTTTTGATGCATCATGAACTGGTGCATTCATCTTCTTTTCCTGACTATATTGCAACAATTTACAGAGAAGTTCAAGTACTTCCATTTTAAATTCCTAGATGTACAGCACGAGCCATTTAGTTTATGTACCTTTTAGTTTGGTGCATGGATATAAAGAATTGGTTTTACAATTGGAGGGTAGCAAATTTGAGCATTATGTTATGGCCAATCCAGAATAAGAGATTATTACAACATTTCATATATCCAGTTGTTAGATGTAAAAGGTTAATCATCAAATTGAAAACCCTAATGAGTAATTCTACAACATTTAGAGGTATGTAATCATAATGCCTTAATATTGCAAAAATAACAATTTGAAAAAAATCTGTTCAAATAAAATAGTACAATATTCCAAAAAAAAGTGGGTCAGATTTAATGTCAAACTTAGGAATTTAACTGAGGAAATCTTTCATTATTAAACAAAATTAGTTTAATTTGGGTTTTTTTAACTGCAAACGGAAGAATGACATAAACCCTTTATCCTCTGACAAACAAATCAATTCTGTAAACACTTGGTAAAAAAATCTTATGACCTCATTTACACAGTTATCAGTACTGCCTGATAGCAGTCTATAAATGATCACTTTAAACTCTACGCTTTTCTATTTTGTCAATGATACATCATTACAGCTATAGACCAGCTCTAATTGACAGAGCCAGAGATCAAATGTTTGGTGAAAATGAACCCATGGAGATATTTCTTAATAATTCATCATTTCTAATTGATGCAAACAAGTTTCTAATTTATTTAAAACATAAGCAGAAAAAAATGAGATCAATTTAGGCACCCAAGTACAGTCAAACCTCATTATCTCAAACTAGATGGGACTGGTTAAAAAATTTAAGATATCCAAGCATTCGAGATAACAAAGGTAAAATACTATAAGTTTAAGTGTTTTGGGCTTACAAATCACTTTGACATATCCATTGTATTCGAGATATTGGTGTTTGAAATACCGAAGTTCAACTGTAATTTGTGAAAGTGTTCACTGAGATTAATGAACTTATTATCCCTTAACATTTTTCACATTACAAAATTTCTTTTAAATTTCTCATTGTATCTATAGAAAAATCAGCCATTTATATTTGTTGGGACCCTATTTTGTTGCAGGTATTAGTGGATTAACTTTTAAGAATAATGAAAAAAAAACAAATTTTGTTATTCAATGATGATGTCAATTCAATGGAAATGGGTACCCATTAAAGTCACCAAACTGTAAACTTAACGACTATTCTCAGATTATGGTTTGGGCCTGGTCAGCAAGTAGATGGCCATGAATGAGTTCACAAAAGTACCTGTGTAGGACTCGCGTAGGATGTCGATGGACTCGAGCAGTTTATTAGCCACTGCCTGGTTCAGGGCCCCAAGAACCAGTTCCTGAATCTGGTATGTACAGATCTTCAGACCTTTCTGGGTGAGAATTTCTCCATCTTCATTGAAATCTACACCTACAAAATATTGCAGCAATTGTTTATCATCTAGACAGGTACAAATTAAGTCTTCTTTTGAATTGTTCTTTTTGAACTTGTGAATGTGTCTGCTCCACTTATTTATTTTCCAGATTGAGATAAATGTGAGTTTTGAATTTGCTTGACACATTGTATTCAATAAACATTGTTAGTATCACATGGCAAGCTGGAAATTAAGTTATCATGGTTATTGAGAAAACATAATCATCTCGCTAAAAATGATTTTTGACAATTGCCCTTTTCATATTTATTTTATTGCATGAAATTTCAAGCAATGAATAACTTATTTGAGTTATTTCTTCAAAATTATCACACTGACAATGTACTGCAACAAAATCTGAAGGTTTATGAAAATTTTTAATTTTTTACCTGTATATTGTGATAGTAACGATGTAAAGGTATTCTATATGTATATTTTAAGGCTACCTGTGTATTGTGGTATTGACCAAGTAAAGCTATTCTATATGTATATTTTAACGCTACTGAAGATTTCAGACAGTGTACCTAGAAACTCGTATTCCTCCGCCTTTTGAATCAGTTGATCCTTCATATCACCTATCGTCTCTGCGATCATTTTTCTGATTTCGTCGCCTTTTTTTGACGCCATCTCCATTAGCTGCTTAAAGAGTTCATTTTCCTTTTCTCTGGCAAATTCCAGCTTCTTTGGTGTAATTAGCATATCCCTTGCCATGTCAAAGGCTGAGATAATGAACATGTTGAGACAGCGAGCATGGGAATTATTCAAAACCGTGGAAGAATTCACCAAGTACCTCTGTAGAATTTGCTGTAGAAACTGTAAAAACTTCTGAGGGAAGAGTTCAAAATTCTCTACAAGTTCACTGTCAACCTCATAATAGTCGGACACAATACAATGCTGAATGCTGCGCACACCAGGTGAATCATTCAAGTATCCTATTTTACAGAGTTGTCGAAACACATCAGAGTTTGAAAGGACTTTTGTCAAGATTTCTTTTGGCACACTAGTATAACTAGAGTCGGGCATGACCTTATAAACAGGTTCATCAACACTAGGACTTTGATGACTCTCTTTCTCATGTATTACTTCCCTTTGTAGCCTCTTTTGAATATCCTCTTGACTAGTTGGGGCGCCATCTGGGGGATCTAAGTCCATGTTTTTCTGGCCAGGGGGAGGAACTCTTACAAAGCACACAGGTTGATAGTGGCTGACATTGGAAAGTTCTCTCAATAACTGAAGATCCTAAAATATTCAATATAGTGTCAAAATATAAAATCAATTTATCAAATATGTAAACCAAAGGTACCAATGAAGACTATGTATTCTAGATTTTTACAATACAAACTTTATTCAGTTATAAATCCCTTAACAATTTCTGCAGTACTGCTCTCTTGAAGGGCAAATGACATAGTTTGTGGAAATATGACGTAATGGCTATTTAGTGTTTCATTTACATCATCAATACCATCTACCAACTAAATCTTCCCCAAATTAGCTATATTTCCCCTGAAAGAGCAGCACCATAGTTACCATGAAGGATTCATAGGAAGTGATGCTGTTTGTAGTTACTTTATTGATTTAAGTACTTCACCTTTTCTGGCAGGACCTCATCTTCATAACAATAGATGAGTATGGGCGAGACTTCCTGCACACAGTCCGTGTACACCTTCCTTATATCACAGTTGGGGGAGGAGGGCGAAACTATCACCCTGGCTCCGTGTCGAAGGAGCACGTGGTTCAAATTCACCTCCAGGACGGCGAGACCGAGGGCAGGGTCCCCGACCTCATTGTCATTGATTTCCAGGTCTTTCCGCGGAATCGTTTTCCATGGTCCTTTATATGACTCCAAGTTGTCCACAAGGTCGTAATCGTCCGGTAACTGGAGACTAACGGATAAATTGTGTCCATGTTTGAATCGCACTGAGCGGTAGTTGCCATTTTTTTCTGATTCGCTGAACTCCAGGGGAAACAAGTTTCTGTTGAAGATTTCATTGATGAGTCGGGCTTTTGTATAGATGTTCTGACCCAGTATCACAATCCCGGGTGGTTTGGTTGCCGTTGACAACACTTCCTCTTCCTCTTCTTGGAGAAGTTCCACCATAAACAGTTGTCCTAAAGGAAATATCAAAACTTATGACTTCACTAATTAATCAGGCAATACCTAGTTATTAATTATTTTCAGTACCAAGAAACCATACATGTCCATGTTTTTTCAGTAGAATTTTTGTATCATCAATATTTTTTGACAATGATAAAATCAAATGTGCGTGCATTGGTGGTGGTGGTGGTGTTGGGGGGGGGGGGGGGTCATATTATATTTGACCTTGAATAACAATTCATTTTTGTATAAACTCTAAATTTTAAAGAATCTTTAATTGGCAGAAAAAAATTCACACCAAAATTTACAATTAAGAACTTTTAAAGAAATATCTGGCCTCTTCCCCTACAATAATAAATAGAGAATTGAAATGTTTGTTGACATATAAACCATTATGATTTGACAGAATTGTATTCATCTCAATTCAAAAGAATTGAATAATATCAACTGTTTAAAAAAAACCAACAACCTGGTAACATAATATAAATAGTGCCTGTTTGGGAAGGTAACTGTTGAAATTGACACCTTGAGACAACCATTTTCAACCGACGCGAAGCGGAGGTTGACAATTGGTTTCGAGGGGTGTCAATTTCAAAAGTTACCCTCCCAAACAGGCACTATTTATTTTATTATACTGAATGTCTTAATTTTAGAAAACATTTTACTGCTTTTATATAGAAATGAAGTGAATTCTATGGCGAAGCGTACGTCGAGCATAATTTACGCGCATGTAACAATTCGTTGTGTTACCCGTTGCCAAGTGTTGCTAATGCTGAGCATAATAGAATGGATTACCAACTGCATCTAATCCAATCAGATTTCAGTATTTAACACGAAAGTATAATAATAATTTTTAGTGACTTCATGTGTAACCATTCCACACAATACATAACTGGATGCTTCAAATTCACCTACATTAGACTTATACTTCAGTCTTGTGTTTTCATACTGCCTGGTACATCAACGTTGACTATTGAATATATTTTAATGACACTTCTGAGTTTACTTTTATAAAAATAATAAATACCAACATAAAAAAAAAGTACTTGAAAAACAGATATTATCAATTAACACAAATGTTGGGATTTCCGTAACATGCCTATGAGAGCAGATAAAATGCATGGGTGTAAAACATTTTCATTATCAATTATGCAATTTCTTCACTATTAGTTCCTGTTATATATGCAAAGTAATATTGGCTATCAACCCAGACATGGAATGTTTCAGTAAGAACAATAAATATATAGATATAAGTTTTATGGGGTATTTTCTTAGAAAACCATTTTAACAAGAGTTTAGACTTGAAGTAGTTGTGTCAAACAGTATTGTGACATATGCCTGTCTTTTTCATTGTAGGCCACTCAGTAATGGCTTTTTGAAATTAAAATAATTTGTCTGGCTTTTGAGCTAGAACTACGCAATTGGTGCATATTTCGCTTAAATCCAGCGTCATTTTTAACTTGTTTTGACTCAAAAAATAGAAAGCCATGTCCTACCGAAAGTCCAAGGTCTTGTTGAAATTGTTCTATTATCATACTTTCTATAAGTCTTGATTCAATACTTGTGAAAAAAAAATTTCCAGTCATTTCAATCTGCAAAATGTTCAATCCTATGTACGACCCAACAACTCTGTCCCCTCAGTCACCTTTAAGCACTGATCATTATGATTCATTTACTTTAAAAAATCAGCAGGCCATGAAAATCTTGCAAAGAATCTCTCTCTCTCTCTCTCTCTCTCTCTCTCTCTCTCTCTCTTTAAATAATTTTTAATATTAATAAAAAAAAATTAATAAGGAGTACAATAAGTTAAATCTTTTGTTAAAATGATATCTGTCATGCATAAATCCTACGGAATTTAAAAAAAAAAGAATAAGCTCTTGCCACTCAGGGTTATTTAGAGATAGCTATGCGACCTTAGGTCACCTGATATGGTTATTAGGAGCCTTGAGTCACAAGACTATAGGAACTACAAAGGCGAGTGTGATTCGTACAAGGTCGGCTTCAGTCGTACAGAAATATATCGCTACATTCGTCTATGTCACGCATGGTTTATATCAGGAAATTGCGGAGAAAAAAATCATTAAAAGGTAAAACGTCATACTGGTAAAAGAGTTGTAATGCCAAGTTTATGAATTTGAACATGTCATTATTTTAGCTCTGTTTTTCCACATAATCTTAAACAGGTAAAGTGGTTGATATGAGCCTGAATTGCCATTTAAATGATGTTCAAGAAAATATGTTTCATGTTGTTCATTTTTTAGTACTTAGAGTACCAGTACATGTTTTAAAAAATCTCATCAAAGATCAAATAAAATCAGATTATAATTAAGTACATTTAATGATTACTTTAAAAAACTCCCTAAAACCACTTAGTAATACCAAAAAAAATCACATATATCATTAATAAATAGATGTTAGTACATTTCTTGATGATTCTGACCAACTGAAACCGGACCTGTGTACTAACTTGCACTTAAGTTGAATGACCTTCAACTATTAAGTCATATGTTTCAATTTTAAACAGAGACCCCATGGTGTCAGGTCAAGTCTTGTTTATTTCAATCACATGTCAAGCAAATCTTTCTTGTGACACGCTTGCAAATGGAAATGAAGAAGACATATTTTTCAGCTAAAAAAATGTTTGAGGGCTTCTTTTCAGAGTGGTCAGGAATGACAATAAAATTTTGATTTTATTCATGTAGAATGAATATATAAATCAGCAGCAAATTTTAAGATCTTTTTAAATTATCAAAAATTGAAAAATACCAGCAATTAAAAAAAATCAGGAAAAATTATCAATACTGCTTAAACAATGCAATCTAATATAATTAAAATATCATTTTTTGAATGATGAAATAATACACAATAATTCAAGAGTGACACTTTAAAGATCCATTAAATCAAACTTTTAAGTGGTTCCGGGGGGGGGGGGGGGGGGGGGGGGGCCTTCCTGTATAATTTACAAAGTAACAAAGAATGAATTTAGTACACATGTGTTTGTGCCTGTGTATCTGTGATTTCAGGGGTGTGTTCAAAGGGGGGAAAGGGGGACCAGCAGAAGGAAGGAAACTAGATGAATTATCAGTCAGGGTGTACGTACATATAGCAGGCCCCTCTAACACTGAACACTGTCTCTCTGTACAGCACTTAACAATTTATCTTAATGTCCTTGGCCTTCTCTTGTATCTACGAAGTGTGCCCTCTACTTATTGTCAAAGGATAGAGAAAACAGACTGATGTGTACTAACAGTAATGGATAATTGTACTGCAATTCATCAAGTTGTACATGTACCAGTAATTTGTGATCTGCGGCCTTCACATTTTTGTCATAAGTATATACTGCTTAGTTCATATATTAAAGGATCTATTGTTTAGACAAGGAAGACCGATTCAACAACACTGTACTGCATAGATAACACTTTTTATAGACGAAACAATGCACCCTTTTCCTGTCAATCATAAGAAATTTAAACACAACCTGACCAAACTAGTCCCCACTGACCAAATGACACAGAATGTACTAGACTACAAGATGGCACTTAATGAGTCAATCATAAGAAAACAAAATACAACCTAACCAGTCCCCACTGATTAAATGATGCAGGTACTTTTAGTTGGCAATTATTTAACAAAATCAATTAATGAAAAAATGTGGTTTGATCTTAGTGTAAGACTGATCTACTTTAGCTGGTACATGCACCTGTTGATTAAATGGGACAAAAGTCAACCTTAATCAGTGACAGACTTCCTTGTTTTTGGAAGCTTTATCCAGCAAGTTTAAAATTAACTCAAACTAAAACACATAAAACAAAAATTGATGAAAAATCCAACTTGGACATACTGAGAGATTGTTGGAAGGATAGACAAGTGAAAAGAAACCTAGTCACCTCCAGTATAAGAGCTAGTTAGACCATACCGTATATCCGGGACCCGTAATTTTCATGATGATCTAATTTTCAAAAAGCATTCAATGTGCAAGAATTACATCCAGTATTTTTTGTTATAAAGATAATAAAAAAAAATTTTAAACTGCAAAAACCTCCTAATTTTTAATAAAAAAAATTCCCCATGTTTGCAAATTTTCCAAAATGCGAAAAAGAAACAAATATACCATATCTTATATGTCATGGTGTGTATTTCAAGCAAATAACAAGTTTCGTACAGTTAAATTAATATACATTTTCAAACACATTAACTCTGCATTCATGTGTCAAAGACTGTTCATAAATCATTAAGGGCCTTTAATATTGTTGCTATAATTTCCCCCATTAACCTTATGACAACCACAATTAGTAATTAACCCATGTAATTGCAACCTTTTGATTTATGATGTATATACTGAACTGTGCATGCCATCTGGTGACTTAATATGATGCAAAAATAATTTCCAATTTCCTGAATGCTACATCAGCAGGTGTGAGTACTACAAAGTCTTATAACCCAGCTCAAGAAAAAGAAATGTTTTACAAGACTGATAAATGAGGACAAGTGCATATCGAGAAATTTTTCTTAAGGGTTGTGAGGGATAAGTTTGATTTTTAAAGGAGGGGCCGTGTGTCAAAGGCCTCTGCATATTAATCATCTGCATAAAAAAAACTTTATGATATTTAGGGCAATATATTGCCAATGGATACATGTCATTGAAAACATCTTTATCAATACACTGTACACATGGACCTAGTAGACAGATTCTTGTACTTAATCTACTTATGTGCTGCATCAATAATCATTATTCAGCATTTCAAGGACAAAAATTCCTAATCCCCGTCTATCTATGTTTACAATGTACAATCATGAGGTGCGTAAGTTTTCTTCACAATAATTAATTTCTTTTTGTATATGGCATCTACTTGCCAGGGTTTAACAAGTTGAAGGTTTATATCAAACTATGGAGTGTCCCATGAAAATTGGGTGTATCTGCAGACTCATTAGGCTGGAACATACCGGTACATGATATCGAGCTTGGAGCCTTATAACAAGATAGGCAACTCTCTGACTAATATTTAAAAAAAAAATAGAGTTACTTTTATTGAATATCTTTCTCTCAAAGACATAATTTTGTAATAAGACGCCAACTGTATTGTTGCACCATAAGGAGTGTTTTTTGCCCTTTGAATCCAAAGTACAACCTAATTAGGCAACAATGGCAACAAGTGGATGAAATTACATGTAATAAACATGTTCATAAGTGGTATGAAAGGGTGAAAAGGAAAAAAAGTAAGGGACTATCTAATTGAAATTAACAATCAACCATTATTTAGATGTATGTCAAATAGGAGCTAGTGCATTGTTGCAATTCCACCAAAAAATTTTCGAATAATTTCCTTCTATGCATCAGATTTAACAAACCCTATGAATTTTAAGAGCTCTCAGTCTCTCTCTCTCTCATCAAAAAACTATCCACTGATAAATTCTAGAATTTTTGTGTCGATCATCTTGGGAGAAATTAACCTACTTAATTAATATCAACCCTGTACAGACAATAAAATTATCCCTGATCAGATTTATGATACACACCGTTGTTGATACAAGTGAGTAAAAATATCTGGACATTAGAATATCATGGGAAAATCTTATTTATAGTTTGAGACTTTGATTATGTTAAAAAAAACAATGGGCATTGAAATCATAGTTTAATCAAATACAATCTACAATGCACTGAATATTTATTTCTATAAAATCTTATCAATAATGTATTTGCATGTTTCATATACCATGAATTTCAACAAAAGAAATTTGTCAGAAATAAAAGGACGGCTAATTTTTGGAACATTTCTGTTTTAGAAAGTTAATACAACTGAAATGAAAGTAAGTTCAGCACTTACCCACTTCTTGTTTCCCATCCTCGTTTATGTCGTCAAAACATCGCTTAGTGTCAGTAAGAATGGTCCGCAGGCGCTTGGAACAGGTACAAAAACGATTTAGTTCCGCAGGAATATTCGCCATCATCTTCATAGGCACTAAATCTCCAAAGGTAATACAGGAAATTGTTCATGGCATACTCCCGTGTGAAGATCTCATATCCACACACAAAATGGAATACGAGTTACCGTTCTTTACCGATAGGCCAACCAAGAATCATTTTTCGCTTTACAGGCCCTGGTATTTTTTTTTTTATGAATCCTGATAACTGAAATACATGCTCATTGATGTTACAGTTGTGACAGTCTTCGTCTTTGTTTCAAGTATATCAAAAAGTTTCCTTGTTAGGATATAATCTCAAAGGGCATCTGAGGCAGTGTTGTCATAAACTTGCAACCTTGTAATAAAAACGAATATTTTTTGCCACGCCTCTTCCTGTCAGGGTCAGCAACG
Organism: Magallana angulata; assembly: GCF_025612915.1. Classification (NCBI taxonomy): domain Eukaryota; kingdom Metazoa; phylum Mollusca; class Bivalvia; order Ostreida; family Ostreidae; genus Magallana; species Magallana angulata. The sequence continues at coordinate 10,373,817 of NC_069118.1, forward strand.
ATCACGTGCGTTTGTTTACTTCCGTTTGAAACTGAAACTAAAAAGAGGTGTACTTTCTGGTACATGGTCATAAGATTAAAATGCGGATAATGTTTGATTCATGATGATAGAACTAAGAAAAGTGTGCAACATAGTGGTGGATGCCGCTGATTTTGTTGCACAGCGCCGACGCGAAAAGCGGCTGCCAGCAACAGCCAACGACACGGGTATGTGTCAAAATCAATTAAAGGATAAAAAGAGTGACCCACGCAACTTGATAATTCAGAAATTTTGTGTGTGAATCTTTTTAATCTGAATAGCAATTTTTAATGAGACAATTTGATATGTTACGTTTTACACAAATTTGTCAATGATTTTGAAGAATATTGAAATATTAAAATATGACACTTAAATTTGTAAGCCTTTAACAGGTGTGACCAATCGCCAAAATTGGATATGATAGCCCATTTGGGATATAATATTCCAAATGGAATCTAAATTTAAAGGGTTAAAAAATTAAATTTTTGATATAAATCGGCATTAAAGGGGCATGGTCACGAATTTGGTCAAAAATTATTTTTCCAATTTTAATAATGTTTATATTACTTCAGCAAGGCATTTCTAATAGGCAACCAAAATTTGAGTGCCATTCGCTTAGTTATAAGCGAGTTGAAGAGCATACAATTCTTTGCTATGTAAACAAAGGTTTTGTTTACGTTTTGAACATTGAAGTGAGAACTCCAGTTTTAGACCTCAGCCTGAAATGATTGTGGTAAATGTTAGAATCTGATTTTTAATGCCTAAAATGAATAAGAAGATAGACAAATCAGTTTGAAAAAGAACACTTACTGGTGTATTGAACTAATGTAAACAAAAACAGGGCACAAGCCTTGTACTGTTTACATGACGAAGAATTGTGAGCCCTGTATCTTGACTATAACTTTACTAATGACACTCAAATTTCATTTGGTCATGCATATTAAATGCATTTCTAAAGCATTGTAAATAATAAAAACAGAAAAATACAATTAAACCAAAATCGTGACCATGTCTCTTTAATGTATATCACAGACAACAACTTTTGGTTAGCAAGTTTTCCCATAAACCTATAAGTTAATTTGCAAGATTAATCCCCAAGAAGTTTTGGATATACTGAGGGATCAATCTCCATAATAATATGGTTACAGAAAAAGTTGTTTACCAAAAGTTGTTACATTTCGTCTATCCTAATGCGGATTTTCCTTATTTTTAACAAAATATTTTTTTTATTTTTTGCACTTAAATATATATCCCACTTGGGATATTATATCCCAAACGGGCTATTATATCCCATTTGGTCATTTGTTCTCAACCTGTTTTATCAATATACTGTTTAACAGGTGATATATTAGAAGTTATTGAATAGAGATAAATATATTAAAAAAGACTAGATGTAAATATATAAATGTGTCAGAAAATGACCATTACAAATTACTAATGTCTGACAGCAGAGGATTAAATTCAGCTCTATTCATCTGATCTATATAACTATAGTTATATCATTACTTCAGAACATCCAAGAATTTTGAACCAAGAAAAGAATGGAAACATATTGTTTACGTGGGATGATGTCACGCAAAGCAGCAAGGTAAATTGGGGGAATATTTTCTTTTTTTGTTTTGTACATTGTCATCTTTAACCTTTCCATTGTTAAGTAACTAAAAATAATAAGAGCTAGGTTTAATTGCAATTAATTATTGCCAGCCTCAATACAGAAAAACCTGCTTAGGTCCATATTAAGTTGAATGTCCTCTCGTAAGAAACATTAGGAGGTGGGGGAGTTGACCACTCTCATGAATGTTTGGTTAAAAACCAATATTTAACCTACTGAGCTAAAGGGTTGGTACAGTATGAATGTGGCTGTATTGAACCTACTGAATACTTTGTATAATTTCCACTCTAATAGACTAACAGTTACATGATTGTATACATGTTCATGTAGGCAATGTAAAAAATCTAGATTTTTTTTGTATTTCAATTCAAATTTTGAAAACACATTCAAAAATTTGTGAAACTTTACATACTGCAAATTAAAATTTACATGTACATCTGCGGATTATAACCCTCTCCAATATGGCCATTAATTTTCATTCAATGAATTTACTTTCAATGAATCTATTTCAGGGAGCAATATGTACTCATGTGGGACTGTATGACCCTATCAAGAAGAAACATGATGTAAGGAACCTTCAATTTTTCAGGTTTTTTTAAAATATTTATAAATCCATACATCAGGATTGTGTTAATGTAATGTGATAGGATGTTGTTGTCATTTATACCTACAATAACACCACTATTACTTTAAAATGCAGCCATGTCTCTCTTCGACATTAATCAATTTCTTATTTTAATCAACTGTATTAGAATCCTTTTCGATATTGTAGGTGGTATGGATTTATAATCAGAGAGTTCACATTGTGTCATGTTCTGTCAACCAAGGGAAATCACTCTTAGGTATTCAACCAAATATCAAGTAAATGTGGATTTTGTCGTCAGAAACGTTTGGTGAACTTCAGTCTAAGTAGCTAAAAAATAGGAATGTTTTATATTTTTTGTGGTTTTTAAATTTGTGGTAAAAATTGAATATGTTTTCAAATGAAATTTTTTTGCTGTTTAAAATTTTTTTTTTTATTTGATCTGCCAAAAAGCCAACAATTTAAACACACAAAAAACCTAATAATACATTGATGACAACTAATTTGGTGTTCACCTCTTCATCAGTGATCTTTGCGTATTATATTAGACTCTTTATCAAAAGAGTCAGAAAATAAACTTAAGGGCAACAAACTTAATATCTTTAAAATAACTTAGGACAAATATCTACATGTAAATATACACGAACTAAATTAATTTTCTTTCAGCTTTTACCGTATTAAACAGAGAGGACTCTCTAGCAGCTAAATTACCAGGCAAAGGTATATACAGATTATTTATTTTATAGTTTTCAAATTGTACAACGATTGACCATAAAATATATGCATTTTCAAACTTTTTATGAAGGTAAGAATTGTGAAAGCTATGGCTGGTTTCAAATTTATGGCTTTCAGAACATCTGACACTTTTACCTAATGCACTACACTGTTAGACATTAAGGCTGTGCAGGAAAAATATAATGTTTTTTTCATTCTTTTTCTCACAAGAAAAATACTTCTGTGCACAATATGGAGGTGTCTAATACCTCCTTAACAGGACTTGTGATTGAAAAGATGTACGAGAGACTTTATATCGCTGTTGGCTGTACTTGTAATTGCTAAGATAAAAGGGCACCTGTTTTCTTTGCAGACATCTACACTGTGTTCCTCGCTGAGATACAGGCCACCAGTACCAGAGTATTCTCCCTTAATTTGGAGAGACAGCAGTTCATTAAAGTACAGTTCTTGTACGACATCCAGGAATCAGATAGAGAGTCCCATCTCATCGTCATGCTCCATAGGGAATGTGAGTAATGCTGCACATAACCTTCAAGTCATTTTTATAAGGTGTTAGATCCTGCTATACTGTTAGTTATGCTTTTCGTAGAGTTTAGGTCAAGCAGCTATAAAGTGTGAGCTGTGCCTTTGTAATGTAAGTTATGCTGCACAAAGAGTTCAGGTTATATAATATATAAAGTGTAAGTTATGCTGCTGTATTGTAAGTTATGCTTCATATAGAGTTCACTAGTTCCAGTCATTTCTTTAAAATATAAACTATGCTGCTGTACTGTAAATTATGATGCACATATATGAGTTCAAGTCATCTCTTAATACCATAAGCTAAAGCTGCTATAGAATGCTATGTAAGTTATGTTGCTCTTAGAGTTTTGGTCATCTCTCTTAAATGTCATCTATGCTGCTGCACTGTAAGTTCTGCTGCAAAAAGAGTTCAGGTCATCTTCTTCAACTCATAATGATGGCCAGCTGCATTGTAAAACTACATAGAGAGTATATATTCACTGTAATGCATGCTGTAAATAGATTAATTCAAGCATGATAAATGTCACGCTGCAAAGGTAAGGTATGCTGCATATAAACTACTCAAAATTTATTCAACTGATAATGAATATGCTGAATGTAGTGTAATTTATGTGTTTCATGGAGGTACAGTACAGATAATCTTTCATATTAGATACTCTGGTTTCATTAATATTCAAGGGTATCAATTTTTGTGGATAAAGTGAAAATCACAGTTTCAATTTAAGGATACGTAAATTCGTGGCCAATGACCTCATCAATAAATTGATAGTAGAAATTGCACTTCAGTGAACATTTAATTTCATGGATAAACTTAACAACAAATCCACGAAAATTGGTATTCAGCGAATATTGATGAAACCACAATACGCCATAAGCACAGAATACATGACCTAATTATTGAATGCTGTGCTGTCATAATTACTGTATACAGGGTTATTTTTGCCCTGTGTAATATTTATTGGTTAAGAGATAGGTCAACAAATTAACATATCAGATTCTTTGAATCTACAGGTATGTTTCAATAAAATCCAAGAAAATACATTCCCATGACCATTAACGAAAGCACAGTAACTGTTATGGACACACTACATGTATCAATACTGATTGTGTAATGCTGTGATGTTTACAGTGAGTGAATTAAATTGTAACATTTTTAATTTTCAGCTGTTGGACTGTATCACATAAAGTTAGGCAGAGTAGGAGAAAAGGGAGTGGTAAGTTAATGAATTCTTTACTCAGATTTGTTGTAAGTTATGCCAAATTTCTAAAGCACCATTGTAAGAATTCAACTGCTGCAACAATAAACAAATTTATTACCATATTGAAAAGGGGATAACCTTATTTTCAAAAAGAAAGTTGTTATTCTTTTCTCAAAAATTGCAATAAAAGTAAAACAAGATATCTGCTGCATTATCATCATTGAAATGTTTTGCCAGAGAAACAAAATACCTATGTACTGAAATACATTTGCATGACCATTTGACAAAAAGAATCTTGCAGCAGTGTCTGTTGTATTTCATCTTGTTGATGCATAATTTGTATCCTTGTAACCTCACATGTGAAAGGATTGACTTATAAAACCATGATCAGGAAAGTGTTCTGGAAAAGATAATTTACAATTACATGTGCAGGACCAATTTTATTAGTCCCCTACCGGTTTCACCGGAGGGGACTATAGCTTTCCTCTGCGTCTGTCAGTCCGTCTGTCTGTCCCACTCCAGTTTTCCACACTTTTTTTTTTTATGCATTTGAGGAATAATATGAAACTTGCTGAACAGCTTCAAAATGTCAAACTACAGATCAAGTTTACACTTTTGTAGCGTCTGATTGACATATTTTCGAGAAAATTAATTTTTTATATTCCAATTTTTCAATGTTCGGGTTCGTTATCGGGTTCGGTGTGAAACTGAATAAACGAGGTCAGTATGTAGTCAGTAATAATATCATGCGTTACTTGTACCATTCCTTTTCCTGTACCATTCCTTTTATTATTTCTAACAAACAAATAAATTCTATAAAATAGTTTCAAGCATTGTGTTGTAATTTTAATCGGCAGGTTTTTTTTGTATTATTATTACAATCGGGTTCATTGTCGGGTTGGGCTGTTTAACTGTTTGGTTTGATTCGGGGTACAGAAAACGGTAAGAAATGATATTGTGCATAACAGTGCATTGTTTTCACAAATTTTTACCAGCTAATACAGAATAGACTTTGCGAAATTACAGGAGATGAAATAAAGAGTATTATTTTACCTATTTCCTATTTAATTTCTATATCAACTATATAGTTTTAATTTCCTCTGTTCTTTTATCTCTGATTAAAGCATGACATCTCGTTTACAATAGCTCTGAAATAGTTGTGTGCTTGGAAGCTTTCATAGAATAATACAAACCGGTTGGGGACGTGTATTGCTTATGCAATACTCTCAGAATGCTTGTTTTACCATGTAAATCAATCTACAATTTTAACTTTGACGTGAAGGTGATGAGAGACCAGCCGAGAACCGAGCAGCTGATCAAGCGATTCTTCTGGTGTCAGTGGGACGTGGTCCATCAACGGTTGTACTATCTACACTACGTCAAGCGTGGGGAGGGGGAGAGGGCCCGCATTGCCCCAAGTGTGTCCTGTGTGCAGTTCTACCAGAACTCGCAGCATGACAACATTGTAAGTACAGCATGACAGCATTGTTAATATTGCATGGCAACATTGTAAGTACAGCATGACAACATTGTAAGTACAGCATGACAACATTGTAAGTACAGCATGACAGCATTGTAAGTACAGCATGACAGCATTGTAAGTACAGCACAACAGCATTGTTAGCTGTAAGGCTTGGCAACATTATGTTTACAGCAAAACATCACAATATATATAAATAGCCTTGTTGGTATCAATAGCAAACAAATTATCATGTAAATTATTACAATATTGTGAGTTGAGCATGGAAACATTATAGTTACAGAATGAAAGCATTGTAAGTACAGCATAACAACATCATATTTACAGCATGACAGCATTGTAAGTAGAGCATAATTACGGAATATTAACAGCATGATAACATTGTGAGTAGCGCATAACAACATAACAGTAACAGCATGAAAACATTGTGAGTAAAGTATAACAACATAACAGCATGACAACATTGTGAGTAGAGTATAACAACATAAAAGCACGACAACATTGCGAGTAGAGCATAACAACATAACAGCATGACAACATTGTGAGTAAAGTATAACAACATAACAGCATGACAACATTGTGAGTATAGCGTAACAACATAACAGTAAAAGCATGACAACATTGTGAGTTGAGTATAACAACATAGCAGCATGACTACATTTTGAGTAGAGCATAACAATATAACAGTAAAAGCATACCAACATTGTGAGTTGAGCACAACAACATAACAGCATGATAACATTGTAAATAGAGTTTAACAACATAACAGCATGATAACATTGTGAGTAGAGTATAAGAGTATAACAGCATGACAACATTGTGAGTAAAGCATAACAACATAACAGCATGACAACATTGTGAGTAAAGCATAACAACATAACAACATGGCAACATTGTGAGTTGAGCACAACAACATAACAGCATGACAACATTGTGAGTAGAGTTTAACAACATAACAGTAACAGCATGACAACATTGTGAGTAGAGTTCAACAACATAACACGATGGCAACATTGTGAGTAAAGTGTAACAGCATGACAACATTGTGATTTGAGTATAACAACATAATAGCATGACAACATTGTAAGTATAGCGTAACAACATTGTATTACCAGTATGCATAATAATGATATTTCATATTATTGGTCTTGGAACAAAAATACTGCCATTTACATTATTTCTTTTTCAAATAACAGAAAAGGGTGGATTTTTTTAAAGGAAATCTGTAGGATCTTTGATTTAAAAAAATATCTTTTGTCTTGTTTTCTTGTGGTTTCTAGTGTTCAGGCAGAATAACTTGATTCTTTCAGTTGGATATTCCCATAGAATTTCCATTTCCTCATATCAAATCTACATCAAAGTAAGTTACAAGAACTTCAACAGAATTAATTTTATGATTCACAGTAAAAGTTGATTACTGCAGTCCAACTATTTTCACTATTACAGAGAATGTTCTTTAGAGAGCTAATGTTCTTAAATCTAATGTTTGCATTACTCAGCTATTCCATAACTCAGTTTGTTTATAAAAACAACTTGTTTTGATTTATTATTAGAGTCCAATATTCCAATGATAACTTGGACTGTGGGATACCTGGTATGTATCTATACTCAGATTATCTCTACATTAGTTGCATGTATTTATTCTTGTAATGTAGTAAGTTGAGCTCCGAAATCTCGAACACAGATATTTCGAATACAATGGATATGTCGAAGTGATTTTTAAGTCCCAACCACCTATTTTTTATGTATTTTACCCTCGATGTCTGGAAAACTTGGTTATCTCGAAGTTTTTCAAAAGCCCCATCTAGTTCAAGATAATGAAGTGTGACTGTGTATTCTTTATATTTGGTGACTTCAGTATGATGAAATGTTATTTTTGATGATTAAAAAATTGCCAAAGAGTAAAGCAACAAAACTTTCACAAAATTATAATTGCAAATAGTTTGAACTGTGAAAATTCACCAGAATATGTGCTATTCCAATCTCCTTTCTTTACTTGTAAATGCATGAATACTGGTGGATTTGTCAACATTTCCTATCAGTGAAACAACACAATTAATATTCATTTACTGTATTAATTTCAAAATGTTAGACTCTTGTCATAATGATTTAGCAACAAATGCTTTCAGTATATACATGAGGAAGTCTAGAGTTTAAGATGGACATATGTCTTACCGTGAACCCTGATATTTCACTGTCAGCTGTAAAATAACAATGTATAAATACACACATAGACTGACACTCTATTCTCCAGATGAGTTTTGAAACTTGCTAGTTCATATGTTAGGAATGGTTTTGAGATCTTAATGCATTTTATTGTATAACTCTCAGATTCGTACCTCAATATGGTTGTTCTGACTCTGGCCAATGGGACGTTCTGCATCTGTTACCAGAAGATGGAAACACCTTACACCATAGATCGGCGATCACCGGTCAAACGAAGCAAAAAATCGCCAGGACCAGTATGATTTAAATTGAATTCTTGTTTAAGTCAATATGCTATTGTTTGTTGTGGTTTTTTTTTTCATTGGAAAAATAAACTAGTTTAAAGATAATGTTTGTTTGGAACATGCATATTGCTTTAAGTTGTTAATACTTCCTTCGATCTTTGATATCTTTAATGCAGTTCAATCAAAATGATTCAATATCATATAATCAAATGAATGTAATCTTTGGTAGCTGTTTATAAATAATATGTGATATTTCTAGATTTAATAAAGTTTAACAAATTTTTAGTATCCTAGCCATTCTTTATTCCAGAATCCCTCCCCTCTCAGTGTCCATAGTTTATCCGAGTCGGATGAGGAAACTGCGGATATAAACTACTATATCTGTATGGTGCATCATGGTAAGCTACTACATGTATAAAGTGGCTCAAAATATCCATTCAGAGAGAAATTGTTCACAAGAATGTTTAATAGAAGTCTGCATGGGCTAATTGATGTGAAGGTGATGAGAAAATAATCCAGGGGGAGCGTATTGTATACAGGGTTATTTTTGCAACACCTGTTATAATCGCCCTTCCTCACTTGCAAATGGTTTCGTCCTCTCTTGAAATCGCCCAGACAAAGTTGAGTTCATTTCAAACATTGGAATTTGCCCAGTTTTAAATTTGCCATCTGACAACATGGGCACAAGGGGCAAATAAAAACAGAGGCGAATAATTTCCCTGTATACAGTTTATCTATATTCAAAACATGGTACAGTGAAACACAGTTATAGCGAACAGGCGCGCTTATTTTTAACTAACGCTTACAGCAAAGTGATTTTCATTCCCTGTGACTTTATTACACGTTTTAAACTTTTTAAACTTGACGAATATAATGAATTACGCTTATAACGAAGTAAAATTGCCTGTCCTTTGCACTTTGTTATAAGGGTGTTTTACTGTACATGTATATACATGTTCTTAGCATTTGTTTTACTTTTGCAGCCAAAACCCTCCACGGTTGTGTCACTGGTCTACCTTACTCTCGTAAATACAGACTCATTTTCTCCTGGCATGGTGAGTCAGTGGCTCTGTGGAATTTTATTTTGCATTTTTAAAAAAAAACTCGTACATGTAGCAATACAAAACTTTTAAGTGGACAATATATATACTGTACAACTAAATCTTTAAGATATTTGTAATGACTTATTGATGCATGGTCTTCACAGAATCTAAATCAAAATTCATGAGAAATATGATCAATTTTTGTAAGACTTTTTCTATATATTGAAAATGAATTACATTTTATCTGAAAAAATTTTCACCATGGCGTACTTTATCATTAAGATTAAAGTTTGTGTTTCTGAATTCAGGTGATTATTTAATGGTGATGTTACCCGGTCATTTTGTCCATCTGCTGAATGTAGGAATCGAATTCGAGCCATGCCAGCATATCCTTCTACATGGTAGGTCAAATCACTTGATAACGTAATTAAATGGTCCTATGTCTCATTATCCAACAAAATACAAACTCTTATTCAGTTACATGACTGTATTATTATTTATGAAACTATGAAATGATTTTTCAAATATTATTTGACAAAACATACATTTGTTAACCTTTATTTGTAGATCGTAGTATTGATTCAGTTCTAAGGAATGGTGACCTCAAGGTCCCAGGAAGTAGGGAGTCACATGACACTAGTCCTCCAATCATTGTTGATGTATCATTGCTGTCTGTAGCTGCTAAAAAAATGAGCTTGTCAAATACTAGTTTACATGAACTTCAAAGAGACTCACCAGCGGGTAAACTAGAATGTCCTTATAATTGACTTCATAAACTGATCTAATTTTGCTTCCGTAGATGAATAACTTTATATTGCAATAGGGTTTTTTTATTGACCACCAGATGAGCATTAATAATCATATTTGAATTGAAAAAAAATGAATAAAGCAGCAAGTTGAGCTTTTGCTTAATTGTAGTTATGATCTCTTTGACCTTAAAATGGATAAATGACCTTGAACTTTATCTGTCATTTACCTTTGACCTCAACTTTTACCAAGTATACAGTTTAAGATAAAAAGAGCAAAGAAAAGGCCAATAAAAACAAAAACCAGTTTAATCTTGTAGCATATGAAATCCATTTTTTTCTTACAATAATGTGATATTTCAGGCATCAGTTTCTATGACAACAGAACAGGTGAGGTGTGGAGGGTCCACGTTAACATGGAGATGCTGGTGCAGCTCTTCATCCACTGTTACATGTCCACCACCAGGGCGGCGCTGTTACACTACGTACTGACCAGGACCCGTGACTTCTTCCTGATCAAACAGGTCAGTTTTATGTCAGTAGAGCCATGCTTCATTATTATCATTGGTAATTTTTATCAACAAAACACTTGGTTGGAAATGGGTTTTTAAAGCATATTGAATTACATGTACATGTATACTTTAACAGTAAGGAATGCAAATAGTAAATATGCTTACTAGTATTACAAATGATTGCCAATTATAATCCTTTGCTTGGCATTTCTATACCCCCAGCAAACAAAATTTGGGGGGGGGGGGTTTATATTGGAATTACGTTGTCTGTCTGTCTAACCATCTGTCTGTGTAATCATGTCCAGTCCTTATCTTTTATATGGAGAAACATTGTATTTACCAAGTTCTTACTTCACACTAAAATTACTTATGCCCTAAAAGTATGTCATAATTTTGACCCAAGGTCATTTTGGCAAGTTCAAGGTCATTGGAAGAAAAAGTTCATAATTTATCTTCAGTCTATACCTTTCTCATGGGGAAACATTGGAATTCCTACTTCAAATAAAGAATGATCATGACCTGAGGGTGTGTTATGAACTTGTTCCCATGTCAGTTGTTCAAGTTCAAGGTCATTATTTAAAAAAATGCATAATTCCTGTTTAGGCCATATCTTGTAATGGAAAATGATTAGAAGCTAAAATTTGACTCAAAGATTGCTCGTGACCTGTAAATATGTCCAGATCTTGAGCTTTGGTCATTTATGCAAGTTCAAGGTCACTGTAAGAAAAATGTTGCATATATTACTTTCCAATAGAGAAATACTTGAGTTATTTTATATTCTTTGTGGGGGATATCATTTTTAAGCTTGCTCACAGTACATTTAATTTTAACATACAGTACTTTCACAGTATTTTGAGTACCAGTATAAACTTTCTATAAATCAATATACATATTCTTATATGTTGCAGCTGTTTGAGATGCTGAGCAATGACATTCCCAGCTGTGAGGTACCAGCACTGATGGCCGAGTTTCTCATAGGTCAGGAATTAATTTTAGAGATCCTATCAAATTCCGCATAGAGTGAATTTAAGGTGAATTTTGTGTCAGTAGTCATGGACACTGATGATTTATTTTCCTGTTTCAGCAACCACTTACTCCAGTATGAGGCGGCAGTTTGACAGAGAAATACTGAAGCTGGTCCCGTTCACAGCCTCCGACACGTTCAGAGGACAGTTTGAGAAGGTCAGAAAACCAAAATGAAAGATATAAGGCCAGTCTGTCTACAAAAATCTTTTTGTTAGACACACATAATTATGATTAAAATGTATTACATTTTGAAAACATTCACTTATGTCAATTGTGAAAGATTAAGTTTATCAATGTAAAAAGAAAAAAAGTAACTTATCCATTCATTATTGTGAAATATGTACATGTAGTATTTACTAAACATTTGAATGCAATTGATAAGGCCAAAAAAAAGTTAGATTTTCAAGGCAATAATTTCAAAAGGCAGGCAGATAAATTATTTCATTTACTTATTACAAGATTTGCATATGGATGTAACTAAATTTTCTCTTATTAACTTAATTTGAAACATTGAATATTCCTCTTTTTCAATACAACAATAAAATAAATGCAGCAGAAGTTTATGTGGTAGTGCCTGCAAAACTCAACAATAATTTTTGTTGCCATAACAATGTATAATTATGAAGGGGAGAGAAATGCAACAACATTTGATTTAATTTGGCAGTGACTGAAAAACTAATTATTTCTCTTTTATCCATGAACATTGCAGAGTTATGAAGGGGAAAGAATTGCGCGAATCTCCTACTCCCTTTTGGCCTGTGTAAACATTGCGTCTAAGTCGGCCAAGGACCGGACCCAGAAGCGGGGCAGTGTGGGCGATGACATGTGGGACATTCTGAGGCACCACCTACGCTGGATGCAGCTGGAGGAACTCCACCGGTTCTCCCACAAGTCTGTGAAATCCTTGTGTGAGACCAGAGCCAAAGACCTCAAACTGATGGTGGGTAGGGCTGATTTATCCTGATGTACTTGTACATACCTAAGGTATTTGGTGTATTGATTCCATGTTTACATTCATTCATTATGATCATATATACAGAGTGATGGGGTTAGGTATATAAAAATGATTATTAGCTAAATGATCTGGATCTGTTTGTTTTTTGGTAATATTTCTGTTGTTGGACCAGGGGACCCTGAATCGGTCCCCTATGCTGGCACGTTGATCTCTTTTTCCTTTTAAAATGAAATGACATGTTTTTCCTGGTTTTCATTACAGGGTGAATCAAGTCAAGGAACTAAGACAGAGGACCAGTTATTTTTCTCCTGTCTCCATGGACACAAATCTAGATCTAGCAGGTCAGATTACTGGTAGTGAAGATGCCATAAACATAATTATAGACTTGATATATTTGACATCTTGTCATGGCCAAAAAATGATTTTGGTAATTTGTTGAGACACATAAAAATTGTCACATTTTTGTAAAACAAAGATATCTATCGAAAACATCATACCAGGTACATGTACTTTAATTGCTGCTTCCATGATACATTTATGAAAAAATAATGTAAATGTTATTTGTAAGTGTTGTACATATAAGTCTACTATATGGTACATGTATTTCAAGAATCATTCTGATATTTCAACTTCGTCTTTCTCATGATGTTTGTATGATCTATTTTTAGATCAGTTTCCCCTGCCCCAGGCAACCCTAACTTTAGCAACAGCAGTATGAAGCGAGTGAGACCAGACTCAGTGCTAGGGACGGCTCCACCCTTCCTACAGGGGAACAGCATAGCAGAACTGTCACAGATGCCATTAGATGTGGTATTAATTCTCTGTTGTTGGTTTCTTTATACAATAAATAGCAGTCTATTAATTATTGAGGATGATATTGAGGTAGATCCTGACTTACATATTGCAGACTAAAGACTTGTTTACCAGTCACCTCTTCAAGTATCTAAGGAAAGAGGCAAGGTCAAAAGGTCAATCTGTTGCCAAGGAATACATTGCTTGCCAGGTATGTTGTATTTTGAAACTTATAATGCCTTGATACCTGAATACATGCATATATTATTCTGTACGTCTTAATAGGTGTGGTTACCATATAATTATTATCTTTCTCATTCTTTCTTACTGAAAGACTTTTAAACAAATATGCAAATGACATGATGCTCAGACATTACTGACATTGATTTTATTGATTTGCAGGTTCAGCAGTCCCGACAACTCTGTCACCTCCTGTGGAATCTTCGAGGTCCTCTGTTACCTTACACAGATCTAGATTTTCTCCCAAACCTGTAAGGAATCTGTTAGAATGTGGAACTTATAGGTCCCCTATAGCCTTATACAACTTTTTGATTTTATCCTTATCTATTAATCCTTTTTGATACTTATCTGTCCTCTTATCTGAATGAACTAAGGTCCTCTGTTATTGTATAGATTTGGATTTCCACTCTTATCAGTAGTTTGTAAACACTCAGGTCCCGTGTCATTTCATGAAAACTAAGATTCTTTCCCAGTTTTTATGTACTATTTTGAAATAATACATTAATGGAATCTTTTAAGTATTTTGAAATAAAAAATTCTCTGTTATATAGCCATTAACTTTATCATGATACATCAATACGTTGATATGATAAAGATATCTGTAAGCATGATATACCAATACATACAAATTAATGTTGGATGTCAGTGATTCTGAGATGTCCTGCCTCTATTTTTGTCGGATGTCAGGGATTCTTACTAAGTTTCTGTGATCTTTTGTTTGTTTGTAGGACTGACCCATCCTCAGATGATGAGTATGAGCTGTTCCAGCTATTTGAGAGATACTACCAAATTTGTCAGGAAATGTCATTTCCTTTGCCTCAAGGTACTTGTCAACTAACTGCCCCTTTCTTTTAACTATGTATGCCCCAATTATCTTCCATTTCAGAATTTTATTGAAAACTTGTTGCCAATAATTCTTACATGTTTTTCTATACACACTATTATGACATTTGACAAATTTTAAAAAATCTTGTAGCAGTTGAGATTCCTCTTTTCATACATCTTTGAAATGAATGAGTTTTATTAAATAATAATTAAACAATACAATTTATTACAGAAGTAGGAAAAAACTATCTACTAGATAGGCAGGAGAGCTTAAGCTTGCTTACATTTGCTTGAAAAAAAAAAATTCAGTGACAATTCAGTAATGGCCAAACACCTTAGACCACTGAGCCATGTTCTTCACAAATTCCAAATACATTTTTGTTCCATGTAACTTACTGTTTATTATTTTTTAGGATTCATATCATACTTTACAGCGCTTGGTTACCGCAATCTGAGCACAAGGTAAGACAAAGGCACTGGTCGTCCAATCAAACACTTGTTTACATAGAGTTTATGGTTTACTTTATAGTAGTTCTTAATTTTATTCAAATATTTGACCTTTTTTCTGCAGCCTGTTTCTGCAGTATGTGGACCATGGAGTACTAAATCTGACGGGGGAGTTTATGGCTCAGGTCCTGGCAGGTACAGTATATACATGCACTCACGCAATACAACTGTAACCTGTGCAAAAACTAGATCCTACTGTTGTACCTTTTACTGTAAATTCAGGAGTATTAATTTTAACTGGAATTAATGATTATCATATTTTTTACCACAAAATTACACCTCTTATGAAACAAGAATGATATGCCACCAAAATAGTCTTGAAATTTAAAATTATAAATTAATGATAAATGTTTCTGCAGTTTAATTTCATATCAATGTATTTTATCCTACGCACATTGTCTTAATACCGTAGTCCTAGATATATTTGTGGCAATGTATGTTTTTTTTTAAGTTCAAATTTGGTTTTTACTTTTCAAAAAGAGAAGCAATCAATCAAAATTTGCCGGACTGAATGTGATCAATCAAATGAAGTTTTCGGGTGTTCCTCGCCCACATGTGAACGGTTAATGTTAAGATGCTGAAAATGACAAATAGGATTACTCTGTAATGGAATTTACATCACTGTTTTAATGTCAAAGACTTATGGCTTATCTCATGTTATGTCCAACAGATGTAAGAGACACTCCAGAAGGGGTGAGGGTCAAACAACAGATCATATCCAGGCTGCCCCAGGTAACCTACTACAGTAAAACACGATTATAACGAAACGCCAGGGACGGCCGATTTTGCTTCATTATAAGGGTAATTTGTTATATCCGTCAAGTTTACAACAAGAAATATAGTCATGGGGAATGAAAATGACTTCGCTGTAAGCATCAATTCATTATTAGCGTGTTCGCTATGACGGTGTTTTACTGTATTTCTGTTTTCATTTATTTTATTTGATTGATTAACTTGTTGTATAAGGTAAATGTATTGCATTATGATATTATTCTAAGCTACTGTTATGGTATTAGGGTGGATTTGCTGTAAACAACTATAATAATTGAATTGTTTGAATTTCATGGTGGCTCAGTTTTGTGGATTTAGAGGGTATACCCCCCATCCACGAATTGACATCACAAGTATATTATGAAATGTGGTGTTTCTTGAAATATTTGTACATCAAGTGAATCCAAGAAATAATAATCCAATGAACTTTCAAAAAATTGACAATTAATCCACAAAAATTGTCCTTAAGAATCTAAATGATTCCATGCTACTTCAATGATTGTTTCCAGAACTTGGCTGAGGAGTGTTACCGAGAATGGAATCACCCGGTGTGTCAGAGGTACTTCGCTCTCAAACAGGTGTCCCAGGCCATTACTGGTAAGCTGCTCCTGAGCACCGTCTCATCTCATAAAACTGCTAATGTAAACTGAACTTCATTGTTATTCTATCCACTCTATTATCACTGTTAAAACACCTAATTTTAATATAAAATTAAGTACACACAATTACAATTGAACTTTGATATCTCAAACACTGATATCTCGAATACAATGGATATGTCAAATTTATTCGTAAGTCCCAACCACTTATATTTTAAGTATTTTACCCTTGATGTCTTGAATACTCGTAGATCTTGAAGTTTTTCAAAATTCCCATCTAGTTCAAGATAACAAAGTTTGTCTTTAATTTGAACCAAGATTCTTGTTCAGAGGTCAAGGTCATAGAAGTCTGTGAATTTTCTTTTCCCTTTGGCTCCATCTGACTCTTATTACTTCCTAGGGATGCTAATAGATGAGGAATAAATAGTGAAGTCTTGAACCAAAATTCTATATCATAGGTCAAAGGTCTTTGAAGTTACATGTATATGATCTAGATCATTGGTCAGAGCATATTTTTGCCCTCCTTTGGCCCCATCTACATGTAGCTTATACTTCACCTATGATTGCTTGTTGGAAAAGGTGCATGTCAAAGCAAGGTCAAAGCTGATATCGTTTTATGATTTTCTTCTCTCTCATATATAAAATTTGGTTCATTCTTTTTAACATAGAGTGCCCTTGAGTAAAGTGTGCAGTGACCTTGAACTAACTTTCTAAATGTTAATGTCAAACAGTCCTGTACAAGTCCTATTCATTCTAAGAGTTTTTACTAAAAGTGGGGCCCTTTGAGATTGTCAGTTTCTCACTGATATCAAACCCACTAATATTTTGATAGAGTGATGATTTTGAGTTTTGATGTTTTTACATTTCCAGATAGCAGCAATCAACAGGAGTCCAAGAGGAGTCTGTCAGATCTGTCGTACATGGCTAGAGACCGATGTGAGTGACTGATTCAATAAGTAGTGCCAGTGTTGTTGTGACTCTTTAAACAAAAGAAAACTTTGTCAATATTTGTTCCCTAATTTAAGATTGAAATAAGCTGAAAAATTTGTGTTAAGCTTCAAGAAAGATAAGAGATATATGCCAATTTGTAACTAATCAGGTACGGACAATCATCTTAAACCATCCCAGAAATGGAAGGATTGAATTTAATCACTCTTTTCTAAGAAAAGATATGACTGAAGTCATTTTCATAGACTTGTTTGCATATAAAGAGATCTACAATAGTGAGCGCTGTTTTTAATTTAAAAGCGGAGAGCACCATCTCCAGTACCCTGTCAGAGACCCCCCCCCCCCCCCCACCCCCCCCCCCCCCCCCCCATTATAGATCTCTTACACTGTACTTGATTAGTGAGCTCTGTTTTTTTATCTTTACAGCGGAGAGCTCGATCTCCGGTAACCTGTCGGAGACCTCCTTCCCCCCTCTGTCTTCCTTCTTACATTACTTGGAGAAGATGGGTAAGCTAGGATTTGTGAACTATATTATCAAATATCACATAATACTGTACACATTTTTTTGTTTATATTGGTATACTTTTATTCAAAGTTTTGTGAATAATTATTATCTCCTTTTTTTTCTATGTACTTAGTGTAACACTTCTCTTCTCTTATCTCCCTCAGCAGATCTGAGATTATTTATTCACATTTAAATTTCCTTTTCAGACTCATCCAAACGGAGCAGCTCCCAGAATCCTCTGGACATCAGCTTCCTGGCAGACGTGGCTTTGTATCACACGAAGAAGGAGAATAAGTACGACATGTCCACGGTCAACTTCTAGTGCCACACTCAGCTACCCCCGACCCACCTCCTTCCAATAATGGTCCCTCCAGTTGGCAAGCATTTAATTGATCAGTTATGTATCTTCGTATAACATTTCAAAGACAATTTTTCTGCAAGAATAATGGACTTTTTATGAAGTTTGTGCCAATTTATTTTTGTTGTCGCTAACAATATCAATCCCATGAAAGCCCAGTGTCTGTGATACTTTGAATGAATTGTTTAAATTATACTAAGGGAATCTGTGCAATATAATAAAGATTTGTTTTCATCTTTGTGTTTGCTTTTTGTTTTGTCTATGCACGGAGAAGACAATTAGGATTTGCTCTATTGATCTTGCAAAGCCTTTTTGTCTAGTAATTTCAAAAGCAAAATGGTGAAATGTGTATGTGTGAATCTACTTTTGACTGAGATTAACAGCTTCTTTTTAGACACAAAAATTTTAATGCAAGATAATGGTTCAATCATCAAGATGATGGCATTTATCAAATAATATATTAACGAGGTTTTCCAAGAGCCTTTTGCTAAAAATAAGAGCCCCTCTTTTTCTCTGTGCTTTCTATGTGCCACAGGCAAACTGACCAAGCCTCATAAAGATTTACCAGTTTTCTATATAGGTCTACTTGGAATTATAATTGTTGATTAAAAAATAATATATCGGAAGTGATATGATTTTAAAATTTAAAAGTTTGTATATGTTCACTCCATCTCTATCGTTTATGTTATTTCAACAAAAAATCATCTCCATAAAAAAAGCTATTCACATGCTTTGAGCCACAGTGTGATTTTCATTGAATGGGAATTTAATTCTTCCTTAACAGTTGAAGTTTTCCTTTACAAGGAAGAAAATTTTTCTGGGTGTTTTGGAATTAGTATAAGTAAAAGTGATTTTGTTATGAATTTTTATTTGTATATCATCAAATATTCTAACTAACTACAGACTTCAAATGTTCTCTAAGTCTTAACTTGGTTAATGAGTACACATAAGTTACTATCCATGAAATCCAAGCCAAATCTACTGATCAACAAACAAACAATCGTACAACATGCAAAACTATGATGGTTTAAACAATAACCTTAGGTAATAATTATCTAAGATGAGATTCAATAATATTTAATGTATTAAGTTGAAACTCTATAACAATAAACTATTAATAGAAAAGTTTGCTAAAATCCTGAGCATATGATGCATAACAATTTTTTGCTGAAACTCTAGGGTGCATAAAAGTAAATCATGTTAAGAACTTTTAAAATACATGTACATTTTGCATATAAATGCATTTCTATCAAGTTCTAGACACCTGTGCTCAAACCTAAATTTAAAAATAACTAACAACGATAAAATAAACAAAATACATTCATAAAATACAAAAATAAAAAACTCACATTTTAAAACAAACTATTAATAAATTGTCTGCTAATATAAAACCAGAATAATTTTAAATTCACATTCATTTGGTTCTTCTAATCATTCCATTATTGTAAAAATTCAGTAACATATTCTCTCACTTCACTCTAGCCATCATTTGTCAAGTATCATTTGTCTAGTACATGTATCATTTGTCTATCATTCATTAAGTGTCGGACCATAATCGTGAGGATTGTGACAATACTGGACGGATACCAAAAGATTAATAAACTCTAGCTGCTGATGAATAAAGATCTCTACAAGGTATTCAGATATCACAGTTCTGCTTGTATAGCACACTGGTTTATGGTTTTATCGTGATGCAATCCCATCTTTCCCCCAGAATTCCTGAGTCCGTTTTTGGGCCCTTTCGTAAACTTCAGAGGCCAGTGAACAGCTAGAGGCGATGGATCTCACGGATAATGACAGCGCATCGTCATCTGGCTCAATCCGCGGAATGGTCATTCCTGAAATTAAACAAATCAGATTTAACTTGTGGCCTTCTATCCCTTTGTACACTCATGCAAATTTTGCTATAGTGATGATTTTCTGAAAGAAATCTTCATCATTTCATGTCTAAAATTCAAATCCACATGATTTCAATATATCCTATGGTACAAAATTACAGAGAAACTGCCATTTTACATTTGTCTTCAGTACCTCTATGATAATATTTCCCAATGTATTTAGTAAGCATTTTTACAGACCAATTTATCATGTATAAACTACTTACCCCCGTCAATGCCCCACACCATGGGTTTATTGTAGGTTTGTCCATATCCTTCCTTGATTGTTCGCTGAGCCTCAAACTTGGTGGGTTTCTTGCTTTTTCTGGCTGGTTTTTCATCTCCACTTGAGACTATGAAATAGAACACAAAAGAACATAAATAATTAATTCTAAACATTGACGCTTATTAAATGAGCATGAACTTATTTTCAAATGTTTAGATTGATGACGTTCTACATCATAAATATCCAAATTTTTTTCACAATCCAGTTTCGAGCTTCATTATAACTTTATCAAAATTATCATCAATTTCATCGTCATTAAATGACACTAGTGGAGATCAGTAATCACTACCCACCATTGCCGGTCATGCGGACTTTGGCCGGACTGTCCACAAACACGGTCTCCAGCGGCTTGTCCACACTGACCTCATCGTCTCGCAAGAAGTGGGTGTCCTTGGATGCCAGACCAAAAGTGGGCGTGGTTGCTAAAGGTCCTTTCTTTACATCGTATGTCTAATGAAAAATGTACGCATTTTTTATTAATACAGGCCATGTAATAAAGCATTGAAAGCATATTTTTTAAAAATCAAATCTCAAGCTCTACTTCTGAATGAAAACACAAAGTCAAAAAAAGGGTTTAAAAACTGTACAGAATTTCTTTACAAAATATGTGAATTAAGACAAAAATTTTTAACTACATGTACATGCATATACATTTACCTTTGCTAACTTTTGTCCAACAACTGGTTCAAATCTGTCACTGCTAAGAACTGTGCTAACTTCGTCATCATAAACATCTGAAAAATAAAGAACTCTCAATGATTTCAATTCAAAACCTAAATATATTGTTGCTAAAATAGGGTTGCAAATGTCAAAAAAATTAATTTTCTGAAGACTTCTTCTATGTTATGTTATGTTCTATGACTCTAAATAGTTACTGAATTGTTTCAGTGGACCAGAAATGAAAATTTTTAAAAAATTTACATAACAAGTAAATACACCTATTAAAGACAAGATTATCATAAAACTCTAAAATTAATTTTATTCACTTAAAAGATAATTGCTCTATAGTATCATCAGCTACCAGAAGTTACATAAATTACATTCAATCAATCTACCCCTATTAAAGAGTTACAAGTACATCAACAAGAGACCCGTCTCTGTACCTTGTGGGGTGCACCAAGACCTGCTGACTTTCACTGGAGACTTCTTCTCTGGTCTGGGGGGTGAGGACAGCATGGCCCCTCCCACAACGGGTGTGGTCCTGTCCAGGTGGTGTCTGGCACCCGCACTCTTGGATCTCATTTTGGGGGTGGGGATCCGGCCAGTGTCTGAGGGGAAATCTGGAGTAACCTCACTGTTAAATGGAATTTTTTTAAAAATTGTAAAATAAGAACCTACAAACCAGCGTACAGGTAAATAAATACACCAGTCCTACATCTAAAACATTTTTTATGTACTGATTTTTACATCAAGGACTCTTTATTCTAATGTCCTTTTGTGTACATATGTCCTTCATTTACATGAAACTTTGTACCAATATCCTAGAATAACAACACATTTTGTGTACATCTGAGCTACAATTAAAGGGCACTTTGTACCGATGCTCACATTTCAATCAAAGAACTACATGTAAATACCTTTGTCATACAGTTACAACATTCTCGTACTAACATCCTACTTTGATCCTACCTTGCCTCCTCCTGCTCCCTCCTCCTAGCCCTCCTACTCCTATGCTTCTTCCTTCCTCTTGATTTTGCTCTCCTTTCAGATCCCTCCTGAACCATCAAAGAAAGGTCATCTTGTCCATAGTCCCTGTATAAAATTTGTTATATTCTCAGACTGATATTATTCTCATTTCTCACAACACTTTCATGGCTCATCATTTTCCCCTTTTTTCCAAAAACTAGATAATATAATAAATGCATATACATGTACTGTAAATCAAATTTTCATGTACCTTTTTGATAAAAATCTGCTAAATTCTCTCTACCAAAGAAAAACTACATGTATTGCTGTTTTCTATGCACTTTTTTCTGTTTATTTGTATCAGTCATGATAACCTTTTTGTTCTACTTTTACCCCTACCTGCTCTCATCCATTTCCTGCCACGCCTTCTTCCTGGACTGGCTCTTCTTATACCTCTGTTTAGTGGTGAGGTCCATGTGTTTCTCTGGTACAAAGTCTGGTTTCCCTTGCTCTTCATCTGATCCTTCGTGGGCAATCAACGAAACATCATCCTCAATCTTATTTGCCATCTCCCTGTTCATAAAATTTTATTTACATTAATGTTAAGAATGAACTTTAAAAAAGATTTTTTTCCCAATGAGGATGACGAAATTCATTCCAAATTTAGTTGACCTGTATCAATAGGACTATTTTTCATTATTCTGAATTTTATATTTTTACTGTTAGAAACTATATGCAATTTGAAATTCAAACAGGATTTACTATCATTTAGTAAAAAAAAAAAGAAGCAGAATTGTCATGGTGTTTCAACATGCTATTATTGAATATAATCTTGTGAAAAAAAATTGAAAAACATGATTAAAAGTATTTGGAAACTGACAACATTCATGAATGCACATTGAAATATGAAAATCATGCCATGCCTTTTGATAAAAATCATGACAAGAAATCTCTGCAAGGAAAGACTAGTCTAGCAGATAAACATCAACAAAAGCTAACCTTTGCCAAGGTACCTTTGGTTAATAAGAAGTCTTTGTGTTTACGTAATGAGTTTGACTTTAATATCCTTGGCAAAAGTTGCATCACATGCAAAATTATTGAAAAAAAAAATAATTTATAACATTCTGGTTATACGTGTAGTAACAAACAGCACTGCTAGGACTCCTTCTAAACGCCTAATACTGGTAATTCAAAACTAATTATAAGGAATACACGTAACATGGCTTTGGTGTAATTCTACAGGTTTCTGCATGCTATATACAGTTACAAGTATCAGTATATCTGAATTATATTGTATGGCATTCTAAGAAAATTGGATATGCTATCAGAAGATATGCTATAAGCTACAGGTGATTAACAACATACACTTTCTTAGATTTGGTTTTCACATTGCGATGGTTGGTGCTTTCTTTCTTGGTCTCCAGTCTCAGTTTGTTGTTGAATTTTGTCTCCATAACAACGGGGTCAGCTTTTAACTGCTGCATTTTGTCATTAGATTTTCTGACCCCCTTACATAATTCGTTGTCTAAGGTCTCATTATCTGTATCGATGTTTTCAATCTTTACCAGTGGTTTTTCTGATAATTCTATTTTCCTGCTTTGCTTTTCAAATAATTTATTTTCCATTTTATCAGGATATAAGTTTTTGGTCTGAAGCCTATATTCGTTAACTTCCAGTTTTTGAGGAAGCTGGATTAAGCAACCATCCTTTCCCTCCGACATTGTTTTGATCTTATTATAATCATAAGATACATCTTTGATAGGACACTCAGTTTCAATTTGTTTTATATTTGTAAGAACTGGTTTATCCAAATCAAGGTTTGTCTCCTTTTGCTTTTCTACACTCTCCCTGAAAAGTTGTGCATGAATGTACAAAATTATTTTAAATGTTTGAAATTTTACAAAACTATTTTTTTACAGACATCAAAATCTTTTTATAACAATTCAAACTCAACGACACCTTAAAAAATATATGAACAGTAAACATCACAACAAACCCTAGCATAAATCATCACCCAAAAGCAAATGAAAACTCAACACATTGCAAAACAACAGAAAAAAAAATCACATTCCATGGTAAAAAAAAAATCACATTACATGAGAATACCTGTACTCATTACTGCTCATAATGCGACAAAACAGCATGGTGTAAGACAAGAATAAATGCAGTACAACTTACTGAGCTCTTAGCTTGGCACTGGCTCCAGACTCGAGGGAGAGGGCTGACAGCGTGCTAGACCCACTGCGAGCGGTACTCAAGTTGTCCCAAGCTTGATTCTGTTGAGCTATGAGCTGGACGAGGTGTTCACGAGAGAAGTGAGTTCCTTGGGCTCGTTTTTTATACTCTGCAGCTTTACGACGCAGTTCAATGACTTCCGCAAACCAGTTTGACAAGGCGGGAGCCGAATCTTCTACAGGACCACTCTGTGCAACAAAGGAAAATGGTGTATATTAAATTATGTGCATGAATTTTATATTTTAAAAAAGCCCTTCATGGGTAAATGCTCAAAAAAAAAAATTCATTTAAATTCATATAAGCTTTACAAGAGTGATATCCAGATTTATATTAAACATACATGTAGTTGATATTTTATTCAAATTGAGGAGAAAATCCTAGTAAGATATCATTACATGTACATGTAAATTTGAATTTATAACACAAAGAAAATAAGTGTGTCCATGCATATCATAAAAGTAGTAGATATTTGTATTAAAATACGCTTGAGCTCATTTTTTAGAAAGTTTAAGTAGAAGACAAAATGAAATGAACTTACATTGATACAAGTATTTAAGATATTGGTATTACAATATATTCATGTTCATATCAGTGAATATATTAATTTAAGGCTTCATTAATTATAAAGACTATACTCTATAGAGGTCTTCTACTTCAATAAACTATTTTACATGTACACTGTAGTATTGTTCTATGTGTACTCTGTGACATTTTTGAACATCCTACCTTCTTCACAGGCTTCTCTTTTTCTGGCTCCTAACAAAACAAGTGTGGACATCAAACATCACATGCATTTACAAATAGCCAATCATCAAACAGCATAGTTCAGGTAATATTAGCAGTGCTATTTCCTAGAAAATACCGGTACACACCAGTTTCACACAGCTGGTAATTGTACTGTAAATCATTTTCATATGCAGAACTATATTTACAGGTACATTCAATTTTCAGAGATCCATGACTTGCTTTTAAACCGTTTTACTAAGGCATATTACAGTTAAATCTCCTAATCATTAAATTGCCAGGAATAAAATGTCCTGTGAATAAATTCATGAAATTTGGTATCCTAGCTTGCAAATTAAATCTCATGAAATAAAAGTGATTTAAAGTACCATGCAAGGTGCCTGGGAGACAATGCAAAATTTTAAACCTGGGACTGTGCGAAGATTGATATGAAAAGTGCATGAACAATATTTACGAAAATGTGATCTTCAGTTTTCACACATGTTCACACATACTCAGTGCCCAGCACAGTTAGCCTACAGGGTAATGAAGCAGACACTTACCCTAGTGGGCTGTAAGTGAGGGGGATCAGCACCATGCCAAGCCCCATCATACTGGAACTTGGTGGGAGATCGAAAGTTTGAAGCATATTCACTTCTAGGTCGCCTATATAACAAAAAAGAAAAAACAGTGTTTAAAAAAGAGTCTTAAGTTTAATGGTCAAGATTTTGTGTTGAGTGAAGTAGAACTGGGACCTTACTTGAGCTTTCCCTGGTGTATAGGGGGCGAGCTGGGGGCCTCCTGGGGCTCCCCCTGGAGCTCAGACTCAATGGTCTGTCGCTTGTTGTCGGGGGTGATCAGGGGACCACTTCCTGCTGCTGGTCTCTTGTCCACTCGCAGAGCTGAAATATCACAGGTAGACTGGTCAAAGGTGTGAAATTTAAAACAAATTTGAAATAACAAATATTAATACAAAGATTTGAACCACTGTAGTTAATAACAATCAGAATTTAATGTACTTATGATTTAATACTGTTATTTCTCTCAACAAGAAAATAGGTAGATGAAATTAACTGCACAAGTTCTTCTTTTTTACCTCCAGTACTCTTGCTCCTTTTGACCTAAAAAAGAGTTAAAACCATTAATTATAACATACTACTGGTAACAATTCTCAGATAGTTATTTTTCATTGAGAGATGAAAATCAAATCGTCAATCTTAACAGAGACAATATATTCACTTCAATCTAAATATCTGAACTTGAGGTGAAAGTTCATTGGTTTGTTGAAACCTCACCTTTGACCTTGGTTTCTCTGCCCTTGGAATGGCCTTGAGGTCATCACTGCTGACAGGCATGGCATTGTACTGCTTAAACTGAGCCGCATATTCACTGTCCTTGACAAAAGATTTCTGGGGAGGGACCAAGGCGGGGTTACTGTTGTACACAACCTGTAACATAATGGAAACAAATCTATATTAGACCATTGCATGAAGAAGTCAAGAAAAAGGCCAAGAAAAATCAGGTGTAACATTAATCTGTCTTCTTGAGGAAAGCACCAAAGAGCATACATTAAAAGCATTTTATATTCAAGCAGGGAATATTTAAGGTATACAGTTTATATAAATGCCATGCAAAATATCATAATTGATACAATTTCATAACATGTGTATATACATGTACAAGCTTTTACCTTACCTTTTTTATTTTTATCACAGTACATGTATTTGTTGTTTTTTTTAAATAATTCAAAAGGAGAAAAATTAATGTAGAACATAACTATGGTACAGTAAAGAACGCTATCTATTTTAAATGTTGGGTTAGTCCAAATATAGCTAGAAAAATCAACAATAGAATGATAAACACATATTTAAATAAACAGATTCTGTGAAACATCTGTTGACTATATAGGGTGATTTAACCATGCATCGGACACATACCTTGGATCGGACAACTTTGTTTATAAATATACAAATAAATGTGCATGCGTTCATGTGTTGTTTCGTATATTCCTGAATTAGAACAAATGAACTTTATCATTATTAAGAATTTGACAGTCACATTGTCAAAGAAATAGCAATATAGACATCGTAAAATGACATCAAATACGCCATTATTGAAAATTTAGTTACGAAGATATTACACTAAAGCATGATTTGAATGTTGTGCGTTTGATTGTAAATTAGTGAAAATGCACTCTCTGCGTAAAATAATTAGAAAGAAGTAAGTTTTGAAACAAAATTTGATTAAAATAAGTCCAAGAAATTCGAACAATTAATGTCAAGGTCATTATTGCACCATATGTTCATTTCACCATGGATCGGACACAAATTAACCATGCATCGGACAGTTTTCACTGCATGATTTCTTCTAATAATATGGAGATTATGTGCCCATTCCTTGTGATATACTTTAAATGTGAAGTAAAATAAAAATTTAAAAAATAATTGATACAAACATTTTCCTCAAACCACTTAAAAATTGAGTTTTACGGACACACCATTTTTAGTCCAATTAAGTTCCTGTAGGAGCTGGCACGATAAAGAACCCCTTATGTTAAATATTCCTTTAAACAGAAGCACTAGTCTTAATTCCTATATGTATATTTGAGGATTTACATTAAAAGAAATATGAATAGCAATTGAATAAATAAATATTTCCGAACCTTTGTATTTTTGCATTAAAACCAGAAAATGTTGTTATTTTTAATCTCTACTGCACTGCTATAGCTGTCCGATGCTTGGTAAATATTGTCCGATCCATGGTGAAATAGTTCAACACTTCATTAATTTGCTTTATTTTCTACATTTTTAACAATTTCACAATTTTTTCTCCAATAATTAAGCAAGGGGAAAACCTGTACCTTTTAAAACAAGTTTTATTTATATTTGGACGATATTTAATGCGTGAACAAAGGGAAAAATCCAAAGGTGTCCGATGCATGGTGAAATCACCCTAATAGATGAGCTTTTTCTCTCTATAAATGGAACGAAACTTAAGATAAATAACAGAAAAGATCTCTTGTATAAACACAGCAAAACTTGTTCACATAGACATATCATTATTCTGTACAACTTGTCTCCAGATCTTAAACAAGTAAGAACAGTAACTAAACTTTTACAACTACTGTTACCATGGTTACTGCTGTTAACATAAAAAGGTATAAAAAATACTTAGTAGAAAGCCAAAATATTCATTTGGGGTTAAATATTTTTTATTTGATTCATAAAACATGTGTATTTTTCAGCCAATTTTTAATTCCTAGCAAAAAAATTCATTTGTTTGCTTTTTTTCATTATTTAGAATATAAAATTTAATCCCATTAAAAATATTTCAAGAGAGCTTGAAGGTCATGGCCATGTTTAGGCTGTATAAACCTCCTTTAGATGAAGAACTGTGTATAAAGATACAGGAAAATGTTCAAATTTTAAAGCTAAAATATTTGGACTTTTTTCTTTTCCTAAATATTAGTTTATGGCAAAAAATAGTATAACTAAAAGTTAAAGATGGATCTGATGGTTAACGTTGACCACCCAGCCTCCTTAAAACACAGAGAAATTTTTCTTTCAAAGAAAATTTCTGCTTCTATGGAAGAACAGATGACAAGTCTCCGAATGTACCATCCAATGTAAACATTGTCAAGTTTTACTGTGTATACAAGTACAGCTATATATGACCAAAATCAAGAGTTCTGTAACACAAAGACATGCAGGGTACCCCAGGTCATGCTGTTAGTGAATATATATAGTAATGGATCAAGTATCTAACTAGGTACTAATACACCACCTTGTTTTTACTCTCGGATGCAATGACTGCCTAAAGTAAGCAAAACACATCACAGCTGAATTATTAAAACATTACATTCTTGCAGCATAATCAAAATTAAACTAAACCAAATTTATGTGGATTAAAGTCGAACAAAATTTTCTTTAAAAGAAATCACTAGTTGCAGATTAGAACACATGGCCCCACCAAGCAAAATTGTGGGAATTCTGGGATACCTGTTCTGCTGCTAACACAGGCGAGGCTTTGGCTCCGTCTTTCCAGCTAAACGACTTCTGATATTCAGAGAACTTGTGTCTGCGAGGTCGTGGGACTGATACCCCGGTTTTGTATCTCAGAGCATAGTCAGCCTGCAACCACGGTGAAGAAAAAATATAGCATGATAATTGCTGATGCAACTGGAGCTTTCAGTTCAAAGGAAACAAGTTTCTATTGATAGAATAATTCAATTTCTTCATATACGATAACAGACTACTGGATTGGTCAAGTAAGTTGTTATATACATGTACTTAAATAAATAAGCATTGAAAATTTGTGCAATCTTTTCCCATTTAGGAACATAGTTTGTCTTAATTCTTGTTGTATTTAATGAAAGAAAAATTGAATTGTGACAAAAATTTTGATTGCAACCAAATCTAAACATAGATTTATAAAAACTGGGATGGAACTTTTTAATAAATGCCTTTGTCAGTAGATAAGACTTTAAGAAAAAGTGATGCTACTTTACATAAATAACTATGTTGTGTAAAATAGATAAAGACCACATACAGGAGCTTCAGGTGCAGAATCTGCTATGCCTTTATCCAAGTTGGTCTGGGCAAACTCATTCATGCTGCCGACGTTTTTGTCCTTGACCCAGGATTTGACGGCCGACTCCATGCGATTGTCATCGATGGTCTTACTGTACTGCTCCTTGCTCTGTCTGAGCGCGCTCGGTGCCGTCTTCCTCCCGCCCTCTCTGTCCAGCTTACTGAACTTCTGTCTGAGGGCCGCCTCCTTCTCTCTCAGTGCGACCTCCTTGTACAGGCTGGAGCTCTCGTTCTTCTCCTTGCGGGGGGTCAGGGGGGTGCTGGGCTGTTGCTCCTCAGACTTGGATTGCTGCCGGAACTTGGATGTATCCACAAATGGGGCAGGTGTTGGTTTAGGGGCCTTCCTTCTGTTTTCTTTTTCCTGGTAAAATTGAACAGTAAAAGTAGAATGGAGGGGTAAGTGTTACTTAAGCAGCAAGTGGCAGAAAGAAGACTTCTGTAAAACATTTATAAAATTATCTTTTAACTTTTTAACTTATCAATTAACCACTGAAAATAACTTTATACCACGTACGTTAACAAGAGATACACAGAATTTCCTCACAGTTTGTACAAGTATAATTAACCCACACTGACCTGCAGCCTCTGCTGTTTGGGGGGAGATGCCTCCCGGGCTGGTGCTGTGTGGTGGCTCTTAGCTTTGTACCTCACATTCTCCATGAACTTGTCATTCCGTCCTAGTAGTGCAAAGTCATCGGACGCGGTGTCTGGAAACTGGTTAAAATCGGTGCTTAGTGTGGTAGGGGGACCAGTACAGCGCTTCTTCCTCTGTAGTGGGGGCTCCATCACTGTTCCTGTTTTGGATTGATTAATTACAGTAAGTCAACATTTAAAATCTCAAAAAGATGTTTTTGTAGACTATGTCATGGTACTCATTTTGACTAGGCATGAAATGTAAAAATACCTTAATTAATGTAAACTTAAAATTCTGTACATTTGAAATAGTATTCACGATATTCATTCTTTGTATTCACATTAAAGATATATATCATGCGTTATACATGCATATTGGTACTTTACTGGACATCACATGCACTAATGAACATTTTTTAAAGGCAAATGTAAACCATATGAAGTTACTGTATAATATTAACAATATACGGTAGTCTCTATACATGCTGTATAAATGGTTTTACCAATGCACTGGTACAATGTATGAAGCTCCAATATGAAAACAAAGCTATGAAACTAAATACTGGTACCATCTGATGATTTTATTGGCTACTGTTGAATCAACATCATTGCAAATTCTAGCAGATTATATGTCCAAATAAAAACTAAATTGATCATATATAATTCATGGATAGATAATTTTAGAAAAAAATCAATAACTATACAGACAATAGTACATTTGTATATCAATAATCACAAGGACATCAATTCATGAGTAAGGGGTACCCTTAAAGTTCAAAACTGTATACCCCATCCACTTCCTGAAAAAAATCATCTGTTGATTCCAGAATATCCAATGACACCTGCAGTTACCCTTCACAGTGAGCCAGTGGATGCTGTACCTGTCTTAGTGGATATTTTACCTGTCGTGGTGGATGCTGTACCTATTTTCATGATTTTGGTGAACACTATATCTGTTTTGCTGGATGTTATACCTGTCTTAATGGATGATATACTGTATACAGGGAAATATTCTCCCATTTTATTTTTGCCCCTTTTGTCTTTGCTGTCAGTGGGCAAGCTTTAGACTGAGTGAATTCAATTGTCTCAAATTATCTCTCTTTTAACACAGGAGAATTCAAGATGGGGCAAAACTGTTTGCAATTGCAGAAAAACTTTTTAAAAAATCACATGGAGTGAAAACAACCCTGTATATAGTACACCTGTCTTGGTGGGTGCTATACCTGTTTTAGTAGATGCTTTACCTTTCTTGATGGATGTTATATATGTTTTGGTATATGTTACACCTGCCTTAGTGGATGCTTCACCTGTCTTGAGGATGCATTACCTGTCTTGGTAGATGCTATACCAGTGTTAGTGGATGTTTTACCTGTTTTGGTGGATGTTTTACCTGTGTTAGTGGATGTTTTACCTGTCTTGGTAGATGCTATACCTGTGTTAGTGGATGTTTTACCTGTCTTGGTAGATGCTATACCTGTGTTAGTGGATGTTTTACCTGTCTTGGTAGATGCTATACCTGTGTTAGTGGATGTTTTACCTGTCCTGGTAGATGGTATACCTGTATTAGTGGATGTATTACCTGTCTTGGTGGATGGTATACCTGTGTTAGTGGATGTTTTACCTGTCTTGGTGGATGGTATACCTGTGTTAGTGGATGTATTACCTGTCTTGGTGGATGGTATACCTGTGTTAGTGGATGTTTTACCTGTCTTGGTGGATGGTATACCTGTGTTAGTGGATGTTTTACCTGTCTTGGTAGATGGTATACCTGTGTTAGTGGATGTTTTACCTGTCTTGGTAGATGGTATACCTGTGTTAGTGGATGTTTTACCTGTCTTGGTGGATGTTATACCTGAGTTAGTGGATGTTTTACCTGTCTTGGTAGATGCTATACCTGTGTTAGTGGATGTTTTACCTGTCTTGGTAGATGGTATACCTGTATTAGTGGATATTTTACCTGTCTTGGTAGATGCTATACCTGTGTTAGTGGATGTTTTACCTGTCTTGGTAGATGCTATACCTGTGTTAGTGGATGTTTTACCTGTCTTGGTAGATGGTATACCTGTGTTAGTGGATGTATTACCTGTCTTGGTGGATGCTATACCTGTATTAGTGGATGTTTTACCTGTCTTGGTGGATAGTATACCTGTCTTAGAGGATGTTTTACCTGTCTTGGTGGACTCTCTCCCAGCAGGGTCTGCCGCTTGCTCGGGCAGGGGGTGGAAACTAGCACTCTTCCTGGATTGTACAGGCAGATAATTCTGCTTATACTCTGTCTACAATGCACAAGTAACATTCCTCTACTAGCATGCAAAATGAATAAAATGACAGATTTCCCTAAACAGTGATACCCTGACACAACACAATCTCTAAGAACCAATAAATGTGATGTTATATACAAGCTTCTGTAATTGAGTCTTGTGTTAAATCATTATGATATTTATACAAAAGCAGGCTAGTTCTTTTTCTTAAATTCTAACTGGTACTGTTAAAAATCTTAATTTCAGAACACAGATATTTTGCAGCTCTAATGTTTACTTTATCAAATAATTCCATCACATCACATGCTTGTTTTTTGTGGCTAAAAATGCAGCATGATTTTGTATCAATTCATAATTTGCTAAATTGATATGAGTCATGAAATGAAAACAATATAATGTGAGAAAAAGTAAAGTATCAGCAAGCATGGATAAATATACATGTAAATACAGCAAGCATACATTCAGCATCAAGCGTCTCCTACTACAGACATAGACCACTGATATGTACCCAGTTCTATTGATTCACAGCCTGCTGGGGGAGCTATCTGCTCGATTGTGGGATTGAAGCTTTTACTCTTGAACGAGTCCAGCCATTTATAATTCCTGTCGTACTCAGATTTACCCTGGTGCAAAAAGTATATGATACTTTACTTCATTGCAAATTTTTGAACTGTTGTTATCTTTTGCTTGCTTTTAATTTTTTCTTACATGAATTTTTTTTATTGATAGTGATAGGTATCACATAAATTGCATTTTTAGTTATGATCAAGTGATCATTCATAAATGCTTACACAAATACTCTGATATAGCGTTTTAAAAATAAACAACTTTCCTATAACAAAAGAACAATATGCAGTTACTAATCTGAGATTAGAACAATGGATTAAATCCCAGGTCTCTATTCATAATGTGTAGTCTAAGCATGTTCGAGAGACCGCAAGACATATTTACCAAGAAATTATTGCTCAATCTAACAAAAATAACAAAACTTACAGAAATATTCAATTTCTTAATCTGCATCTTGCGAAAATTTCTTTATATCCAGCACAGTTTAATTATCTGAAGTTTGCATTAAAATAATTTTGATTGCCGCCTATCATGAATGTGTCTGAACTTGTTGTATGCCTGTCGAGTCCGATGAAGTAGAGAAAAAGATAACACTTTTAAAGGCCCACGATAACATCATTAATAGGGCGCCCTCCATTTAATTAATTTCCTACTTATCTTTTCAGATATTTATTCAAACAAAACAATTCAAGGTGTAAATAACTGGCTCAACAAAACGCTGACTTTGATATTGATTGCAAGATTTGCAGAAGTGCATGGACCGTGCACAATAAGTCATTTAATCGGAAATGATAAGCTGTATAAAATTTAACTTGGGAGTCCTACCTTAAAATGCACAGGCATTTCAATATATTCACAGGCTTGGTTTAAAAGTGTGCAGATATCAATAAATTTCAAATGTTACTGTTGTTTACGTTTCGATACAATCCATTTCCGGTGCAACCAAAAAACGCATGCGCGTAATAGAAACGAAAGTAGAAATAATTTAAAAACTTTCAGGGTAATTTTACGATTCCCGGTACTACCTAAAAAAATTCCAATGAATTAAAAAACAAAATTAACTTCATGCATGAAAAGGAAAATAAAGAAAACAAAAGGGTAGTTAATTAAGAGCAAGCATGTGAACAGATTTAAATAATTTTTTTTACCCATATGAACCTGCAATATTGATTTTTAATTAACCCCTTCACGATAACTGCGATACTGCTCTTTTGCAGGGCAAAATTACAAAGTTTGGTGAAATATGACCTAACGTCAATTGTTTCAATTATGTCATTTAATTATCTACCTACTGAAATTTCAGCAAAGTATATCAATTTGCCCTGCAAGAGAGCAGTACCAAAAACACATTAAGACTTCGAGGAAAAAATTTATTAGAAAATATTGCACATATGTGTACAGTTACATATATATCCCTAATAATCCTATAAAATAGACACGACAAAAATAGGTTATCAAAAGAGAGTTGCATGAATCGTAAGAAAATAAATGCAAATGTAATGTTATTCTAAATATGTTGACAAAAAATAAAACTCAAATCAATTTAATAGTTCGTTTGAAAATCAATTTCATTTTGTGTTTAAACATATAACAATCACATTTTAATTTAATATTTTCCAACATCTTGCAATCTATGTGTATTAGTTATCACTGCTGAAAAAAAAATGAAATAAATGATATATTTTTATTCACTGCTGTCAATTCATTGAAATCAAAGCATTTGCAAAACAAGTACGGCATATAAAATTTTAACGAAAATCAAAATATTTGAAAACCACTCAAAAGTGTAAATGCCATATGTCCTATACACATGTAAATATACCTGTACTTGGATAAACATATTATTAGAAAAATTAAACTATTTTTTTTTAATGAACTACAAATAACTTACAATGAAAATAATTCTTGTAGAAAAATCAGAAAAAGGTTTGAACACAATCCAGAGAGCAGAAATTGACATAGTGTATTTGGTCATAATATTTGAGAGCCTGTTAGTCGACATCAAAGTCGCTACCACTGTCCTCGTCCTGAGCCGTTGGAGCACGCTTTTCCCCAGTGATTCGATCGTAAATAATTTTGCTGTTTAAGTCAGGCTGAGGAAGCAAGCTGTGTCTGCAAAATAAACAAGACATTAGTAAAGAAATTGTGTTAATAATCAAGGTGAGGTGAATTTAATAATTTTTAATATGAAATAGGAAAAGTTTTAACACAAGAATGCAACATAAAAAATACTCATATATTGTAAACTTTTCATTTTTTTGACATAGATATTAGAATGATCATTAAATAAATTCTATCATTGTTAAATATAATTTAGTTTCCTTCCTCAAAATACATGAAGTACATAAGAACAATATGTACGGTAACTCAGAAAGACACAAAATGTAAGATAAGAATTACTCATGTAGGAAGCCCTCTATATCGGTGACATAAAAATCCTCCCCTAGTTCATCAGAAAGTCGGACAAAGTTTCCTATCAGTTCTCCCCCTTTGTAGATCAATAAGGCAGGTACCCCACTGGTGGACTGAAACAAAGAGTTCATGGCAATCTTATCCCAGCATGTTTATCTCAATATCTCAATATGCAGTGGACATCAGTCATCAAAGAAATTTTTGATATTACACTGTGATGATGTCACAATGAATTTATCAGCACTATCTTTTGCATTTGAAAAGCTACCAAAAGTGGTTTGTAGATAATAATAGGGTTTAAGCATGAAATGAAAATGATCTTTTGTTATTAATGATGGTACAAGCATGTGATTTTTTAAAATAAAAAACAGTGTTTTCTATCCCTTCACATAGGTTTGGGGATAAAGATCTCACAACTCAATCAACATCTGTCAAAAAAATAAAACTGAGATTTCAAAATTTGCAAGATGTGCTTCTTGCGATTTTACCTGGATAGTAATTCCTTGCATTTAATTAGGGATCTAGGGTACAGTTCATTATACACATATTTTTGAAACACTGATCATGATGTAGTAAGAAGCTACATGATACAATTTGTCGATCATGTGATATACTTACAAACTTGTGACTGAGACTAGTATCAGATGCCCTGATCTTACAGAACTTGACCGTTGGATATTCCTGGGCAAGACAGCTTAAGCAGCCATTCATGGCTTCACATGCCTCAACATTCTGTAAATTTATAATATATAAAGAAGGATTTAACCTAGCTATTAATTTCAACAGACCACGGTTGACAAAAGGTTTTTATCAACTTTTCAACTACTGCACTTACATTTTCATACAGATGGATAATAATGGTGACTTGGGGCTTCTCCTTATCAATTTCATCCACAAAATTGGCTGAGCTCAATTCAACCACTCTACCAAACTTTGGCCTGAAATAGGAAAATGCTACTTTTTTGGTTTATAATACAAAAATATTATTGTAATGCATTTGATAGCGCCAAGGGTGTATTAAGCCTTGACATTTCTTAAATCCATGTGTCCTGAATACAAGTTGCCTCCCCTAGTACCCAGTAGCACCAACCAGCTTTCCACAATGGAAATATTTGCTATGTATAATAAATTTCTACCTTTGTAGATATCCTCCCTGCTTTGTATAAGCTTGGTTTGTATTTTACTGTATCTTAGCATTGTTGTTTTAAACAATAAGAATTTTACCCAAAGATAGAGGCTTTCAATCTGCTGGGGGGTTTTTTAAAAGAAAATTCAAAGAAGTTTCAATAAAATAAATATAAAAGTTTGTGGAACCAAAAATAATCACCCAACAGTCTACACCAATGTCATATCCAACATCTAGCAATGTAATTTGTCTGATTATGAAATTTCATCAAAATGACTTCTATCAAAACCTGTTAACTTTGTAGTAGAATTAACTATTGCTTACACATTTTGTAATGCTATTCTCATTTCTTCGATCCTCTTTTGTCTGTATTCTTTTAAAAATTCATCTTCAAAACTCTCCAATTCCTGTAACAACTTGTCGTCATTTTCCTTCTCTCGTTCATCATCTAACTGAAATGGTACAAGTACGAAATACAGTATTTTTATATCTTTGTTTTAATGCTGCCCACAAGTGGATAAATTATATTACAGTAACAAATTCATTTTTGATTTCTTATTCCTTGAAAAAGCATCTCTTCACCAAGCAAGTCTTTTGAATCCATTTTCAATATTCCCTTTTGAATTATTTTTAAAATCAGTACATGTATAACTGATACATCTTCGCTAGCCAAGGGTTTACGATCCACTCTGCTCCTCTACAACAGAGGAGCAGAGTGGATCGTAAACCCTTGGCTAGCGAAGATGTAACTGATAGGGAAAAAAACTATGTAAGATGTATGTGTAAAAGTCACATGACTAAAAACAAAATGGCTTACATGAGATCGACATGTCATTGAAAGTTTTTTGGCCAGAGCTTGTTTCTCTTTCTCCTGCTCTGCTCGCCTCTCCGTTTCCAGCCTCTTGAACTCTCGCCAGTCATTGATCACACCCTTAGGTCCTGTCTATAAAGTCAGCAGATATTTTAATCAACAGTATTTTCTTTGTGAAATCTTTCATATATCAACCAGTTCATATCAGCTGAGAGAAACATGTACTGGTACATTTACAGATTAGTGTTTGTCTATAAATATGACACAGTATGTTTTCTTTATCATAGAATTATATTTTGGTCAATTGATATTTTTTAAGTATAAGTTACATTATTGATGTAGGCCTAATCAAAACTATTTTTCATATGTAAGTTTTTCCTTATGTAAGTTTAAAATAATACTATAGAATCAGTTTTAACACAATAACAATAATATAAATGGGTAGTATTTAATTTTGCATTCAACTGAATAGAGATATATCAATATCTTTAAAATATTTGCTATTTAAAGCTATTTTGTTAATGTGTATTAGGAATTTAGACACTGAAAGCAAGAGAGAAGATATGTAAACAGTATGAAGCTTCGCTGATCCTCAGCACAGAAAATAAAATTTTTAAGAAGTGTGGAATCACTTTAATACCTGAATGTTAATGTTCATGGGTCGCCAAAATTTGTCTGGTTCATTGGGACGGAATTTGGTTGTTAGCAAATTCAGGATAATTGTAATTGATACATATTTTAAAGCAAATACTTTATATACGTTCATGGGGATGTAAATTCGTGGGCAAGGGCTGCCAACCAAAGTCACAAACATTAATCCCCGACAAACAATGATGATTTCACAGGATTGGTATCATCCCAAAGATGTTATTTTTATGGGACATTGCTATGTATCAGAAACAGTTAAATCAGGAAAAATTGACTAACATTTGTAGAGAACTTGCTGTAGTCCTTCAGTTGAGGTTCTGGAATGCTTGAAGCCTTTGGTTCCATTTCTCTTTGAGGTTTGTCCTCCTCCTCTTGTTCGCCTTCATCACTGCTACAATAGTTGTCCACCTTCTCTCCAAGAATACGATCATCTAAGCTCAGCGCCATCTTCTTTGGTATGCTAAATTTAAAGATAACCAGCAGGATTACATGCATTCCTCAATTATACGGTATTTGTTTTATTTTAAACTGGGGTCTTTCTGAACCTCTACAAACATATATAGAAGAGAAAACCCCAATTTTATTGACTACACATAATAAAACACAATAAAAACCAAATAACTGTCCAAGATATTAAAGTTTTAATTAAATGCAAAATCTAATTCTTTCAAATATAAAGAAATTGCCCAGTACTTGAATATATTATTTTCTGAACGCTTCTGGGCACGGATTTAATTAAACTGATAAAGCTTCCTTGAACCTTCTTCCTATTATACAGACAAACTTACACTGAAAACACCCTGTTTCGGTAACAGGACAAAAACAATACAAACCTGTGTCAGATCAAGAACCTTTGTTTTAGTTAATTTTCAAAAAATGATTCAAAATTCACTCTAAATCTATCACCTTTGTAACAAAACATTGATAATTTATTTCAGAGTCTAACGGGAAGTAACTTATGCCCTATAAAAGATAAAACCTACTTAGAGATGAAAAATTTCCGCAAATCACACGATCACGATAAAACAACAATGTATTATATTTCCTCCTTTAACGCTATACAATGGGCTTCCTTTGTTTGCATAAATTTTATGTAAACAACTTTTATTTTTCATGTTTATCATCAATTTGAAATAGAAAAATATCCTCTTTAAAAAAAAAAAAAGAAGGAAAATCATACTTATTACTACCCTTTTCTAAGGCTTTTTATTTACCGTGCAATATGCATGTACTATTTCAAAACTAATGTAATATGCAGTTTTTGATGATACACAAGTACGGCTTATGTTGGCCAATCAAATTGGCGATGGATTTCATTATGTTTTAGAATGTAGTGCATTGTCACCTGTAAGAAAATATGTTTAGTAATTCAGTATTATCTTAAAAACCTAAACACCTTAAAATTTATAATTCTTATACGCTGTACGTGTATGTCATCTTCAAATCATGTAATTCTTATGAAAATGTGTACTTTAATTAGAGAAATATTTGATTTGGTCGGTCATCCTACATGTACATAACAACTATATAAAACATTTCATTGTTTACTTTATTCTGTATCTTTGTTGTAAATCCTGCTTTTCTTATACTTTTAAAATTGCACATATACCGGTAATTCTTCTGCACCTCATGAAACACTTATATGTTACGAGTGAAAATAAATGAAAACGTTCTATTCGCATTAAATACCATTTTAGGCCCAAGCTATTGGGCCCATTTACAAATATAAATGATTTGCTATTTTATTTTTAAAAAATCGAAATAACATTTCATATGTATTTTATGAAAATTTATCTTTTCTTTTAATAACACGCACTGCCAATATATGGTACCAAGAAAAACAACTTTTGACATTCAACCCCGGTAAGATGTTACATGTACATAGCCGCTTTGAACAAGAAAAAAAATTGTATGATCAATAATCGATCTTAAACAATACATCTTTGATACAATGAAAATGGTTAGTCAAGCCCTTTTTGCGTTATTTTCTTGGGAAAAAAATCGCTTGCAATTGTAAAAGAGGAATTTGCCAAAATGCGAAAATAGCGATGTCATACTTCTAAACACCAAGGCCAGTTAGATCAACAAATGAAAATGGCGCCAGATAATGACCTTTGATGATGAGAATGATATAAACATACAAAATAATAACAAAAAAAAATAAGCCAAAGGAAAAAGATTTTTATTCAACAACGATACCATTGTAACCCTTTATCTTACATGTATTCATGTTATCGTATTGTTTATAAGTGAACAACTCATAGACATACATGTACATGTACAAGACAATTGATATAAACATATGGATATAATAAATTGGTCAGTCGAAAAGACATCAAGATTACACATGGAGTTTTCTGATGACAAATTACAAAAAAATAATTATAGACAGAGGGTTTGATGTATAAAAATGAACTCTTTACTGAATTTTTCTCTTAAATGAAAGGGACATTTCAGAATAAAATGATATTCATCTTAAATACATAAAGAACATGAGCGTCTTTTAAACCGAACATAATTATAGTAACCAGTTTTGATGGTAAGACAATGAGGTGATAATTCAAATGTGAGTTTCTAATGCTGTAAAGGAATTCTTTTTGTCAGAAATTACTGCAAAATACAATGATCAATAAAATATTTATATGATGTACATTTAGGAGAGGCATTTATATCAGATAGTAAAGACTGTTTAGAGTT
Source organism: Magallana angulata (assembly GCF_025612915.1). NCBI lineage: Eukaryota > Metazoa > Mollusca > Bivalvia > Ostreida > Ostreidae > Magallana > Magallana angulata. The sequence continues at coordinate 10,414,734 of NC_069118.1, forward strand.
GTAAAACGCTCTTGGTAGCTGTTAAAATAACTTTTGGCTTTTCAAAAAAAAAAAAATTGATTCACCCATAAGTTCATTAATCCAAAACTTAAAATACGCAGTTTTTAAAATAATTTGAAGATGCATTCTACTTATTCACATTAAATAGCTGCGTTAGGGGGTAAATCTTTTAACAATGTTTTCACAATTTATCAAGATGGTTTTTTTCTATCTCTCTGGGACAGAGTGAAAGCCCAACACTTCACAACCGTAGTAAGAAATGTTTCCTACGTAAGTATCAAAAAGGAACAAGAGCGTATAGTAAAATTAAGACTCATATAACAACATTTATTACAAATATACTAGTAATCCATTTACATTGAAGTAAGTCTGCATGCAATATGCTACCAGTTCTAGGCGATAGGCGAGTCTGGACTCCTCCCCCCTATCATGGAATTTTCCTCTTTCCTACAGAAAAAAAACCTCCATAACTGGAGAACATAATGTGTACCCCACTCCTTCTCCAGAAACGTGGATTCGAACCCCTGATCCACGATTAGACGAAGCACAGACAAACAAATAAACCAACTTTATTCACGCATTCCCAAATACCAATTGACGCAATCCTGCAAATTTAAATCAATAGCAGTTATCAGAAGTTCTCGTTGAACAGCTATATATTTAGATTTGTTTTTGAATAATGTTAATGAAAATGTTGTGTTCGCGTTCCAGAGAATGAATTTCTTTCTTTTACGAAACGTAAAATTCCAATTGTATCAACAGAAAAAGAACTTGAGCCAAGTAATTGTACTTAGATTCCATCAGAAATGCACATACAATGTATATTCACGTTCCAGAGAGTGGATTCTTTTAAACGTTTTACAAAACGCCCTTTTTGTTATCAACTGAACTAGAACTCATGTTACAAACACATACCTATATGTCGTCAATCCTGATTTCAAATTTTATATGTGAATTTCGCTTTCATCATCATGTCTGGGACACCCTTCATACCCTTTCCACAAAATTCGTCTGCGGATCCCAAATCGTCGGCAGCGTACCACTTGCACCATCCCCATCACAGAGGACCAAAGGAGCCCACCAACCTACTATTTCTAAAAGAAGATCAGTTTACCGATACCATTTTGGTGTTGGAAGGAAAGAAGCTGTACATCAACAGGTGCATTCTGGGATACGCGTCGCCTTACTTTCAAAGACTTCTTGACAGTGCTCACAAAGCCGCCATTGCAGAAAAGAAGTCCAAGGCAGAGGTCAAAATCAGCAACAAGAGTTACACTGACTTTGTTGATCTACTGACCTATCTCCATCCAGGGACCGGTAGCGATGTCACAGGTATCTATAGTACTCCAAACAGAATAAAAGGATCATTGGGAAAATTCACCTCATTGAACAATCTCATTATTTGATACGTTGATATTGGGCATATATTTTTTTCTACTTAAAGTACCTGTTACGTTCAGTTTTGTTAAAATGAATTTAAGCTTTGCTTTAATTATTAAAGGAGAGACAACTGCACCCTTACTATAAGCTAAAGACTTGTGATGGATAAATCACAGCTAAAGCAATATTCTTAAAATTACATGTACGCTTAATTTATAAATAATGATGAACGTTGATTACAGAGAAGATGGCGCTTCGACTGCTTCCACTTGCAAACGAGTACGAAATCGCTCATCTGAAAGAAAAATGTGAAAAAGTTCTTATCGGGAGTCTACGGAAAACCCCGGCAACTCCAAACGTTTCGAAAGGCTCCCCAACCTTCAAACACCGCAAAGACAACGGTCCTGAATTGCTGCTGAAATGCATTAAATCTGCCGATGCTGGTTCTTCGAAAGCACTTTTGGAAGAGTGTGTTCGAATCTTCTCTTACCAGGACATTCCTCTGAAAGATTTAAAGGCTAGCACGGAAATTTCCGATCAAGTTAAAGCACGCATCTACGAGAACAGAATGGAAAACACTTCAAGTAAAATGTCCAAGTTAGCCAGTGAGTTGGAGAAAGAACGGAGTGAAAAAGAAAAGCTGCGGTCCCAGTTGACTGACCGACACGTCACGGCGACTAAAAGTCGAATGAGTCGGATCACAAGATTTGGTTCGGATCCTTCAGTCGAAGACCCTAGCGACCAGATCATGGCGCAAGTTCCGCCGGCTCGTCACCATAACTACCATTCGCATCGCCTTAGCAATGCAAAAGGTCAAGGTCAAATTCGTGATACTAAACCAAGGTTTATATAACAAAATGATTAGAGTGTGAATATACCCTGACATTTCAAAGCAGTAATTGCCCTTTTCAGGAGATTAAAAAATCCATCATAATATTCCGTCAGAGAAACGAAAACAATTTTGCTATGTTGCCATTTATTTTCATTATTTTATCATTTGTTTGATAAAATATCCACTTATCCATTTTTGGACACACAAGTGCCTGTGAAAACACAAGTATACATGAATTTAAATAAAACTATAGTACAAGAAGAATGATTTACTCGAGAAGTAGTGTCATTTCAAGGTTGACCTCTAAGTTGAATCCAATGTCTAGATAAGGATAAAAGAGTTCCAGGTGGACGCAGGAGAAAGTGGAAAATCCTTGTGAGTGAAATAAAAGATCTTATCCACCATTTGAGTTAACTTTAATCAGGTATGATAGGAGTGACATTTCAATGGTTTTGAGTCCGTCTTTTTGCATAAGGAATGGACATAGATTTTAAGGCTTAGGTGTTAAAAATACATCATTATGTACGGTGTTGCATATATTCATTTGTTTTCCCTCAGACTGAAATGTCACACTTTCATGGGTTTAAACATGGCACGTGATTGCCTCATATATCTCTATGTAGGTTCTGTGAGGATTAATTTTAGGCAATATGGCCGTCATTGGCTGCCGCCTCGCCTACTCATCTCGACATTTCATATTATTTAACACGGAAATCGTTTTCCGTAAGTTCTTAAAATATTTAGAGTAGTTGCCTTTTGGAATTATTTTTAAATTAGAGTAGTTGCCCTTTGAATATTGACGTCACATTGTTTTGTCTGGAGCAGAACAAAATGGCAGCGTCGAAATTTGCTCAAATCTCTGCATAGGAAAGGGAGAAAATGTTTAAAATTGAATAGCAACAAAACATTATAAGTAATATGGGTGAAGCGAAGATTTATAAAGAGGATTTGAAAGGTGGTATTGATAATTTTGAAGAGTTTAAATGAATTTACTTGGACGAGATCTAAGACATTTGTACATGGGTTTGCGTAGATCATCGCTATTTGTGAATTAATATGTCGCTTGATAGTCCTCGGGAAAACAAAACACTTATTAGGTGAGTCACTACGGAAATATATTGGGTTGATCAATCTCATAGACGGCTCGGCTTCGCCTCGCCATCTATGAGATTGATCAACCCAATATATTTCCGTAGTGAGTCAGTAACTCACCTAATAGGTAATAGTATGTAATGCATGCTTATAGGTAAGCTTTCCTATTGGTAATGACTATATAGGACTAAGACCTTACGGCACCCGCCTAGTTCCCTTAGCTAATTAAAAAAATCGAGAGAAAGACAGAAAACGTGAATCCACGCAGGTCTCAACAAGTCTTAATTATCAGTCATATAACCTTTACTGAGTTACTAAGTTACCCATATGCTCACATGCAGACCAGTGATTTTGTAGTATTGTTAAACGATATATATATATATATATATATATATATATATATATATATATATATATATATATATATATATATATATATATATATATATATATATATATATATATATATATATATATATATATATATATATATATATATATATATATATATATATATATATATATATATATATACACACACACACACACACACACACACACACACACACACACACACACACACACACACACACAGATTCTTCATTCAATATACATGTATTTACCTATCTGTCTAAATACGTATTGCTTTTATTGTGTTTGTTTAGATTTTGAAATTAGTCCTCTCTTAATTAACCTCTGCAACAATTTGTATAGTAATCAAAGGTAACGATAAGTGGTTATGTGACCGTTTGCTCCATCCAACAGAATCTTCTGAATTCGTAAACGCTTCTCATATCTCTGTACCCTTATTTGCGAAGCAATAAGGGACAAGGGACATCACAATTTAGTTAGATCAGAGGTATCAATATATATGTAAGTATGTACCAGTAGATCAAATTTGTTTCATATTGCTTTTTCTTCAAACATCGTTTTTGATTTCAAAAGAATTAGTTATATGCATGAAGACCTCTGGTTTACTGGAATTTGGCAAAAAATATTCTTTAACCGAAACCAAACAACAACTGATCCAGATACTGGTATCTAAAACACTGTTGCTCCCTTGAGCAGGTTTGAGTCGAGATTCGTCACCAAAAACTGCAAACAAATTTAAATTAAAAATTTAAATAGACGTAATACTATAGCTTCTGGGAAAAAATCAATATAGATGGATGAAATTTCTACTTTGACTGTGCAATGAGGTAACTATTTAAAATCTATGGCTTGTGTTTGAGTTAGGTTTATATTCTCAGTTTATGGGCTTCATGGTCTTTGAGCGTGATCTATACATTTTTGACAATAGCATAATCTTGGGGTTTGTTTAAATTCAAGTCAATACTGTCTGAAGTTTTTTTTTGAAAATGCTTACCTCATTTCCATATTTCTTTGTGATCTTAGGCTTTGAAAGACAATAAAGATTATGTTTTTGGAAAGTTTTAATAACAACCTCACCTCAGACATGCTTTATGGGCTATTGGATTCTATTTTACACGAAATGGGAGCAAAATGTCAAATCCCAAAGACTTTGGCACAATGTCTCAAAACAAAACAAAAAGAAATACTTGCGTTTGTCTCTAGCATTGAGCAACAGAACATGCAGCCAAATCAACAAGAGATTCCTAAGGCAGGACTCTATCATAAATATTTATTTTACTTTTATGTTGTATTTTTAGATTGTAGATACACAAAATCTACGTAAACGTTAATTACACAACTCGTCTGGTTCCAACTCGATTCCCATTATGCAACTACATTTATTTGTAAATTAATGCATGTTTTTATTGAAAAATATTTTACTCATAACGCTTGCACTGTTTGTAACGCTAATGACTACCATGTGTACTTAATCAAATCGATTACATTGCATGCATATAGGGTTTCGCTAAAGTCTTTAAACTTAAAAAAAAAACTTGATTCAAAAGTTCCACAATTGCAGTGTCAATAAATTGCTGACAATGAAGAGAAGCAAATTACATTGTAAATGATGCTTTGTTAGCGTATCATAAAATAATAATTAATTCAAAGATTGTCTTAAGAAAAGTCTGTAGAACAAGAGGCCCATGGGCCACATCGCTCACCTGAGGAACAATAGGTATGATAAAATCAGCTTTATGGAGTCATAATACAAACTATCTGGACAATGTACAATAATACATGTTGATCCTGTATAAATAAAATCCATTTTTCCCATGGATATTCTTATGTTTATAATCATCTTTTCTAACAGGATGATTTTATAGTCATATCATATGTTGAGTATTGCAGTTCTCAAAAAGATCCTTAACAATTGTTTATATATGGGATATAAACGTACATAAACTCTGAACCTTCTTGTGAGGCCAAAGAATTGTCCTGGGGCCAAAGTTTTAACAATTGTAAAGAATCATCTGGCTGATTAGTTTCTGAGAAGAAGATTTTTAAAGATTTACCATATATATTCCTTTGTTAAACTTTGACCCCCCCCCCCCCCCATTGTGGCCCCACCCTACCCCAGGGATCATGAT